>NW_006160142.1:3085326-3140108 GCF_000334495.1 Tupaia belangeri chinensis | reverse complement strand
CCTAATAAGGGAAATAAAAATAATGCAGCAGCCACCTATGTGACCACTGGCTGGCTCACAGGTGTCCATGGGGAGGAATGCCATCCCTCACCTCCAGTCCAACAACTTACTTTATAGTAATTCTCTAGAACTTAGATACAAAATTAAGAAAAGGTGAAATCAATTCTGAAAATCCAGATATTCCACTTGAGAAATGATGCTTTGCCATGACAATTAAGTATAAAAACAAATCCTATTGATTACATCGCTACGTGTTGTATATAAAACTCCCTAGCAGAAAATAAATTTATTCAACATTTAATATAATAAGTTAACATTGAGGATGTGCTTTACATTCGATCGAAATTCTTTAATTGTATATAATCAAAATTACTTGGTGCTTACTTAAAAATTTTATATAGCAGAGAATATATATATTTTTTTAATTTCCAGAGAGTGTGCATGTTCACTAGAGACATACACATACACGCACACATTTGCAAACAGAAAGGACCCCCCGATGGAACATGGATATGTCAAAATCCTTTTGCTTTTATTTCTCCTTTCTGTCAGGATTATGGAAATGTAGGCAGATATCTCACATGCTTTTCTAGCCATGAGCGCCTGGACATGAACCTCAGTTGGCCATATGGGATTGAGTTCCTGATCCAGAGTGGTTAGTCACTGCATTTCAAGGCCAGCCCGTAACAGACAATAATTTTTAAAAGTGGAAGAAACATAATATACACTTAATCACATGAATTTATTTATCCTCCACTGTTTCCTATAAAACCTGAGACATCTCATGTGTACCCACTAATTACGTTTTGACTGTGTATTTCTTGCATAACCATACTTATACTGCTTCATATAGGTCTTCTCATTTCAGTTGTTTTTAGATGAAACTAGAATTTTAAAGGGAGTTTCAAGCTCTCAGAACAGTGAATCTGTTGACATAAAGACAGATTTCTCAATCTTCATAGTTGTTTCACCTACACCTTGTCTGATAGCAATTGATTTTAGAAACTCATGATTATTAAACCTTTCAAAGTAATCAGTTTCATTTCACTTGAAATAAAGTCTTTTTCCCAGGCATACTTCATTTGTTTGCACAATAATTACTTAAATTATAGGATTACAATAATCAGTCAAATTGGCATATATAATAGAATTGGCATAAAACCACAAACTAGGCTAACAGTGCAACTAACTAGGATGCTCCTTGATTTACCTGGTTCCAATTACAAGTGTTTGATGTTACCATGGTGGAAAAGCAATATACATTTATAAGAAATTGAATTTCAAGTCTCCATGCAAACATTCCATTTCTCATATCCAGTATGGTATTTAATAAATTACTTGAGATAGTCAACATTTTGTTATAAAAAAGATGATTTTACCTCACTGTAGGCTAGTGTAAGTGTTCTGAACATGGTTAAGGTAAGCTACACAAAATCATAACATTCAGAAGATTAAATGTATTAAGTGCATTTTCCACTTAGGATATTTTTAAGTTTATGATGAGTTTATCAGGACATTAACCCAGCCTAAGTCAAGGAGCATCTGTAATGGGAATAGAAGTCTGTGAACCTACTAAGAAGTAGCAAATCAGATGGAAAGGTTCAGGGTGCTGCGAGCATCATGCAGCGTGTAGTACCACTGGAATAAAAGGTAGTATTTATCATCTTGGAGAGAAGAGAAAATTTAGGGAATTTAAATTGTCACTAGTAATTTTAGCAACATCAATTTCTAAACAATATGATATTCAAAAAGCATATGAGTCTAGGTCACTAAATTGTCATGAAAACAAATTCTCTAAGGACATTCATAGATTAAGAAATGTTTCGCTACTAGATTGTTATATATACTCAGACATACTAAAGTTTAGTAAGAATGCATTATGTAGTATAGATACTTAGTAAATTTATATCTCTCAAAAATTTAACCTTATATGATTTTATTGCAATTATTTGCATGATTTATTTTTGCTATAAGGCACAAGCATTCATCAGCGAGAGAAGGAGAAAGAGAGAAAACCACCACAACCCTTTTTCTCCATTGCTCCAACCCATTGGGATTTGGGGAATACATGCACCGTGTGTATTTTTCAAGTTGTTGGCCCAGACTTCAACCGTATTTGGCTATGTAGGATCTGACCTTCTATTGAAAGCACTTAACCACTGTGCCATGGAGTCATCTGTATTTTTCTGATTTTTATAGCAAGTTCTTTACATAAATAATGGCCTTTGGCGGCTAAATGGTAGCACAGCAGTAAAATGACACAAGACAATCCCACATGGGTGGGTTTCTGGTTCAAGTCTGAAGACCTCTCTGAGTACACTAAGCATGCTCTTGTCCATGATCCAGGGTGGCTAAAGGCTGGGGTTTGACTGGGTGTCAGGACCCTCTTGGGTATGTAGTGTTTATTTTTCTCTCTCACTTGTTCATGGGCGAAAAACTAAGCCTTTTCTTAAAAACAAACAAACAAAACAAGTAGTTTTTTTAAAAATGGAGACCTTAGGAAATTTTCAGACTTGGCCTCTGTGTCTCTTAAAACCTGATGATATTTTATTCACATTTCTCCAAGAATTTATAAAAATCTAAATATTCTTTTAGGCTGATACATGGAACCTGCATAATCTCAAGAAATACTAAGTTGATGTGATAAGAAATGGTAGGTCAGTGGAGGGACTTATCTCCATTAAAGAGAGGTTATCAGTTACAGGTTGCATGCACTAAAGTCATCTGCCTTAGGGTAAATAAAAAAATGTCCTAGAACACATGATTTACTTAGACACGGACTCATGCACATTTGCACACAATGTGTACATATGAGTGTATGTGTACAGGACTTTCTACATACTCTGTGTAATTGTTAATCAGAGAAAATTCTACAATTACTTCTTTTTTATTTTTAACTTTTTTTTTTTTTTGGAGAGGTTTCTGCTATAGGGCACATGTACTTGCCAGACAGACAGAGACAGACAGAGAAACAGAAAGCGAGAAAGAGAAAATTCTACAATTACTTCTTTTTTATTTTTAACTTTTTTTTTTTTTGGAGAGGTTTCTGCTATAGGGCACATGTACTTGCCAGACAGACAGAGACAGACAGAGAAACAGAAAGCGAGAAATCACCCCCCCCCCCAGGGAGGATGGCCACGCCACAATCCCTTCTCCTCCGTTCTCCTCTCGGGATCTTGGGCACGCATGCACATGCAGCCGGCGTGAGTTTAAGCCACCTGGTCTGGGACTCGAACCGCAGTCAACTACATGGGAGTCCAGCAACAGAGCCATTATGCTAACTGCTGGTCCCAACCAATATTTTTTTATGTTAAGCGAGTACAAGGTTTTATAGTAGTTATTGTTTTGTTTTGTTTGTTTGTTACTAGCAATAACAAGGATCCTAACCACTATATTTATTTTCCTAGTATTACTTTAATTCTTGTCAGGCGAGAGTTCCGAATTCCATTGCCCTACCTAGTGCTTTGAAACTAAAGACCTAGACAGAGGTGTGGGTGTCACATCCCTATTTTGGGTGTCCACAGTTTGGTTGCAAACATGTTAACAGAGAAACTATATAAGAACACCTAGAGAATAAAATATTATTCCTTGTTATCTTCCAGATACTTACATTACCAAAAATAAACTAAAATAAACATATTTGTGGATTATTTGGTGGTAAGAGGACAGTCTACATAAATTTCCTGGAGATACATTATGTATTTTATACTCAATTCATAAAGTTAATTTCATTTTGGTGCCAGCAAGTGGTATCATGGTTCAGGTGCTGGACTCCCACATGGCTGACTATGGTTTAAGTCCCCAACATGGAGGCTGAAAAATCACACAGGAAGCATGTGTGTGCATGCCCAAAATCCTAGGAGGAGAAAGCAGGAGAAGGGACTGCAGTGTAGCCATCTCCCCTAGGGGGTGATTGCTCAATTTCCCTTTCATAGTCTATGTCTCTCTTTGGTGAGCACACTATGGCAAAAATCTTTTAAAAAAAGTTAATTTCATTTAAAAATAGTAATGAATGCCATGGTAATATAATAAAACATAATGATTTTAAGTGTTTTCATGTTCTTTCATGTTTTTAAGTGTTTTAAGTGTGCATGAATGGGATTCATAAGCTATTTAGAGTAAAACACAGACTATTTTCTTACTCTTTGTCCTTCCATAAAATACACTCAAAATTAAATAGAAAAAATTATGTTTCCTATTGGGAAATTAACTTCTGTTTATATGGTTATTATTACTATTTAACTATTTTAAGAAGCACTTGAAGATTGGTATTGTTAGTCACTCATTCAATCATTTATTTAAAAAAAAACAGCAGGGCTAAGCTGCATAGAACAAGTTTACAAATGAATAAATAATAATCCTTGTAGGTTAATGGATATTTCCACAAAAACACTGATGAGGAAATGTAAAAGCCCCTCTCCCACCCACCTTATTTTCAATCTTTCAAATTAGATCCTTTATAATGGGATTTTACCTTACCAATCACTGTGGCCAATTATGGTTAATTTATGAAGTTACATGGCCTTATTAATCATTATAATCACACTCTACTTAGATCCATAGAATGTAATTTAATGTAAAAATGCAATTTGGTCAAGAAATTGAATTGAAAATGAATCCCCACTGAATGTTGAATTAATTTTAGTTGTAAACTGTACAGAACAAATTGATTAAAACAATAACAACAAAAAGCCCACCACTTTAATACTGAATTGATTTAACTGATTAAAACATGGAGCATAGCCTTGCCAGGACTCAGAGGCTTCCATAGTCAAGTTAAGGATATGAAACACTGTATCTTTTTTCTTTTCTTTTTCTTTTCTTTTTTTTTTTTTTTTAGTTTATTATAGTGTATTACTTGCCAGAAAGAGACAGAGGGAGAGAGATAGTGAGAAAGCACCCTCCTGGTGGGATAACCACACCACAGTGCCTTCTCTTCCACTCTCCTCTCAGGATTTTGGGCACATGCATGCACATGTATGTACACACACACAGACTTTTTTTTTATTTTAAGAGAGAATTTGACTATAGGGTGCATGTGCTCTCCAAAAGGATAGAGAGAGAAAGAGAGACAGAAAGCAAGAAATCATCCCCGAAGGGGGTTGGCCATACCACAGTCCCTTCTCCTCCATTCTCCTCTTGGGATTTTGGGCACACACACAAATGCTTGGCATGAGTTTAACCCTCCAGGTCTGGGACTCAAACCACATTGAACTATATGAGAGATCAGCAATGTAACCATTATGCTATCTGCTGGTTCCCATGGAACTATTTTTTTCTTTTTCTTATTTATTTATTTTACATACTTTCACTGAACATCATCACAGCATACCAAATGCGATTTTCCAACCAGAATACACTGTAAAGTGGCTTAATCATACATATTATCATCAACAAATACTTTTCCATTTCTTGGTACTTTTATATGTGTGTGTATGTGTGTGTGTGTGTGTGTATACACACACACACACACACATATACATACACACACACACACACACACACACACACATATATATATTTTTTTTTCCCCCTATTTCTCACCCTATGCCATTTCCCATCCTACTCCCACCCTATCTCTGGTATCTGCAGTTGCTTTCCATTCCTTTATTCTTTCCCACATTGTATTGATTCACGAAATACCTTAATTAATCTAAATACTTTCAATAGTAAGTTCAGCTGATAAGTACGTATCTGTGAGCTAAAGTTGACTTTAGGCATGAAACACTGTGGGTAGAATGAATATACTATAAAATAGCACATGGCTGAGGCTATTTAATGTGCTTACTAAATAGATTTAAATATATTTTTTTAATTTTAAGAAAGTTAGTTTTAACTTTAATAAATCAAAAAGTGTTAAGAGACCTTTGCTTAATACTTAAAGCCAAGAAACAGGTTAGGATTTTGTTTGAATACTAGGTATATGGACCTGTCCACAACTCGAGAGAAGACAAAACTCCTTAACACTGGAAAACAAAGCATAGAAGGTCAGTAATGTTTTAGTCAAAAGTCATAAAATTCTATTTCACCAGTTCAAACTCATGTACTTTATCTTCTATTGTGGTCCAATCTTTCTGTTTAAATTCTGAAAGATAAGGTTCAACTCTGGACTTGTCCTGACCATTAAACTGGCCATTTTATTAGATGTTTTTTAACCCTTATTTCTGTGTGTCTGACTTTACTTTTCCGGGGATAGCACTCCATTGAGAACTTCTTGGAGAGCTCTTCTGGCATTGGTAAACTCTTTGAAGTTTTGTTTACCCAAGAATGTTCTTGTTTTCTCTTCCCATATGAAGGATAATCTTACCAGATACAGTATTCTTGGTTGAAATTGTTTTTAACTCAACACTTTGAATATATTTTCCCAATATCTCCTTGCTCTCATTGTTTCTGATGAGAGGTCCGCTGTTAGCCTGATGGGATATCCTTTGTAGGTAACTTGACATTTCTCTCTTGCCAGTCTGAGTATCTTGTCTTTGTCTGTGGTTTTGGTCATTCTGGCTAATCTTGTCTTTGTGGTTTTGGACATTCTGGCTATAATGTGTCTTGTTAAAGATCTTCTTGGGTTGATACTATTTGGGGCTCTATTTCTTGGGTCTGGATCTTTGAATGCCTCTCTAGGTTTGGAAAGTTTTCTTCCAGGATTTCATGGAATAGATTGTCAATAACTTTATTAGTCTCTTCACCTTCTGGGATACCAATTATCAGGATGTTTGGATGTTTAATGGTATCTAGTATTTCTTGTATGTTATTCTCATTTGGGGGGGCTATTTCCTCAGTCTTCATGGTGGATTTTACAAGTCCAGCAATCCTATCTTCTACATCTGAGATTTGATTTTCTGTATGGTCTAGTCTGCTTTTAATACTTTTGAAGGAGGTTTTTAACTTCCTGTATTATAGCCTTCTTCTCCAACAGTTCCATTTGATGCTCTTTTATGGTATGTACTTCCTCTCTGAGCTCTCGCAAGAACTTCCTCACCTCCTGTAACTCACTGTTTTTTTTCTTCTGGTGTTCACTGTCTCTCTTCTCTTTCATCTCTGTTAGCTTTGTCACTATGAATATTCTAAATTCTTTATCAGACATTTACATGAGTTCCATTGTACTCTCTGTGGATGAAGAAGAGTTATTCTTTTCCCTTGCGGGAGAGGTATTTTCTTGGTTTCACATATTTCTTGTTCCCTGCAGTGATTTCTAGTCATCTGATGGGTTGTTCATTTTTTCCTAATTTCTAAATCAATCTGAGTGATCACAGGTGCACAGGAGTATGTGGTCTGCAACCTCTTTGGCATTGCATTTTTCTCTAGAGGCTCTGCCAGAGTAAATTCTCAGCAGAACATCTTCATTGTCTTATCTCTGAAATCACCAGATCTCAGCTCTCATGGCAAATTTAGTCTTCTTTTGCCCCACAGCATGTTTTCAAAGCCACAGGTTGGAACTCAAACATTACAGTCGGTCATGTGGGATCAAGTTGCCCTAACCTCCATGTCACCTTCTGGTCCTCTATCCTTCCTTTCAGATGTAGGTTTTCAAGCATTATTAATTTTTTAAGTTTATTTATTCCATGAGTGAGAGAGACTAGAGAGGGAGAGAGTGACTGTAGCTTCCATAGGGGCTCAAGACTAAGATCCATCCTTAGCCTCAAGCATCTGATCCTGAACATGGATGTTCAGATGTACTTAGGCAAGTCTCCTATAGTGAACCAGCAACTCTTCCATGTGGATCCTCTTGCAAGGTGTATTACTTTTACCACTGTGCAATCATCAAGTCCCTTCAAACATTCTTGTGGCATATTAAAAGAGCAAACAAGCATTAAAATGTCCTTAGCCTCTAAGTGATGCAAAAAAAATTGGCTAAGTTTAAGAAACAGGGAAAACATAAATGCTTTTTCATATTTTAAATGCAGATAAGATTCTAACCATAGCAAATTTATGATTACTTATTATTATTTCACCTGGCTATTAATTTCTATCCCTGGACTATGAAGAAGCATTGCTTACAGGATGTTAGTTTTTATTCTATTTATTTATTTATTTATTTATTTATTTATTTATTTATTTATTTTCTATTTCACTAATTAATTCTCAGAATGGGTAGAAAAAAATATATACCCTGGGTTGATTATCATCCCTAGTAGATACATGCCATCATTTCCTCCTAAGTGATCACTTATCCTTTAGTACTGAGTGAAATGTGGAAATATTCTGTATATCCTATTATACACTATTGACTTTATAGGAAATATTAATAAATTCTGGTACATGAGGAAGGATAAATTGTCATTATCTGAATAAGCAGTGATATTGAGAGGTATACAAAAAGATTTCCATGTTAACATAGTAGCTGTAGGCCCATTACCTTATATATTGATAGTACACACAGTCAACCAATTGCCAGTGTTTATAGATATTTTCCATTACTCATATTTGCAATTTTTTACCAATTGATACTCTAGTGTTCAACAGAACTAATTGATATCATATTATGACAATACTTACATATATTTTATTTATATAGATCTTATTTTTTGGATCTGTACTTTTATATAATTGCTTTTTATAGCTAATTAAGTTAATATGTAACTGTGCACAATTACTTAAATATACTAGCTGAAGGTATGGGGAAGTTCAAAGTGATGGAATAAAACATGAATAAAGAAAATATAAAACAAAGCAAAAGTCCCATTCCAGAATTGAATCCATGACTACGGCTTATGAGCAACATAGGCTATCCACATAAACTAACAAACTAACAAAATTTGTGAAGAATAAATTCTAAACAAATATTGGAAATTATTCCTGCTCACTATTTTAGGCTAATAAATACTCAAATTTTAGAAAGAACAGAAGTATGAAAGTTTAGAATAGACTAAAAGGAATTTAATTAGCCTCGCTACCTTGCTTCCTCCACCTCCCATTGCTTAACGAAACACTTAAATTGTTTGCATATTTTTTTAAGTTAAAGATTATGACAGCTTTACCTTTCAGAATACTATAATTGAGATGAATGTATTTTTATAAAATACATACCTTCTAGATGTCTCCAAAATGTATTTGGTAGTTTTTAATAAAATACCAAAGCACCATATAACACCAAAGTGAAATAGAAAATATAAGTAAGTGAAAAAGGATGCATAAAAATATGAATGATTGAATACTAATTTATAACCAGGCTTCCTGAAAACAAAGACAAATGGTGAAGTAGGTAGATGTAGTATTTTAATTAATTCTATTTGATCAAAATAATATTGGACAAGCTTTTTCTTATATTAAATGTAATGGGAGTTTATTTTAAAAGATCTTTACTGGGACCAGCAACTGGTGTAATGGTTATGTCACTGGACTCCCATGTAGTTGACTTCAGTTCGAGTCTCATATTTAGTGGCTTAAAACTCACACCAGGCGCATGTGCATGCATGTCCAAGATCCCAAGAGGAGAATGGAGGAGAAGGGACTGTGGTGTGGCCATTCCCCCTGGAGGATGATTTTCGTTTTCTGTCTCTCTCTCTCTGGTGAGTGTGTGTGCCAGACAGGAAAAATTTCTCTCAAAAGAAAATCTTTACCAACAACAATTAAGAGATTTATAATAGTAGAATCATATAAGTAATGCTTGTGTAGCCAGCAGATGACATGGTGGTTAAGGCACTGGATTCCACGTGGTTGAATCCACAATTCGAGTCTTAGACTCTGCAGCTGCAGAAACCTACCTAGCGTGTGTGTATGCATGCCTTAAATTCCAAGAGGAGAATGGAAGAGAAGGGGTTGTGACATAGTCATCTCCCCTGCCCCAGAGGGTGATTTCTCACTTTTCCTCTCGCTTTATTTCTCTCTAGCGAGTACACACGCCCTATGATAGAAATCTAAAGAATAAAATAAAATGAAAGAATGCTTATAATGAACCTACTTTTGATATCCCTATTAAAGATTAATTGCATAATATTAATATTTAATTATGTGCCCCTGCAAAAAATTTTTAAAAAGAAATAAAAATAAGCAATCTGTGATACAGAGAATGATGTTACAATTTTCAGTAGACAGAATCAGATCATGACTCTACTTTAGTTTCAATTGTATCACGGATGAAGTTAGAAAACACAGGTTGACCTCTCAACTGAGCTCTTGATACATGGCGCTATATGATTAACATGTATTGCTGGTAGCAGAGATATCCAAACGCTGTGGATACCATTTCTGAAAATGGAATCATTGACATTAGATTCTGGAACAGGACACTGAATTTCATTCTCGTTTGAATGAAGGACCAACTCATGTCTAAATGGATGAACAGAATTCTTTCAAGTAGAACAATTTTTTTCCCAATTTTGGATCCACTCAGGTAAATTTATCTGATATTAACACACTATCCACAAATTATATTGAGCTGAATACCAAATAGGAGAAAAACTTAATGGTGAAGTTGAAGCACTATTGAATGAATCTGAATAGTTTTTTTTTTTAATGAAGAGAGTTCTCCTGCAAGGGTTTTCTGACAGTTCAATAATCCAAACAGTACTGACATTTAGAACTTGTTCTCCTCTTATCTAGTCTAAGGGTTTATAATAAGCAAATCAACCTATAAGACCATTTTAAATTCATTTTAAAAGAATTAAACTACTCTTTTTAGGAATCTACAGAAAATGCATGTTCTACTATGCTTTCCTAAATTATGCTCAGTCCCAAGAGTCTGGCCCCACGAAAATAACAAAATCCTTATCCACTGTATCCCAGGTGACTAATAAAGTCTGATGAAACAATTTGACAGCAAATTGCTTCATTACCCAATAAATGAAAGCTGTACTCATCGAAGGTCAATGTCCACTTCTTGATGCATGATAAGTAAGGAAATGTAAAAGTCATCATCCTTAGCTTTTCTACTGATAGCTACCTTCCCTGCTGATAATTGAGCCTACTTCTTCCCTAAGGAAATTACAAATGAATGCTAACTCCCAGCTCTGTTTCTGCATGAATAGACGGAGTTGCATGCTTTGCCAGAATTCCAGGCTCTACACTCCCAGTGCAGAGAAGACTTATTTTGCCACCTAAAAGCAAAAATTATCCAAATGAACATTGCCACTATTCAGATTGTTTCTGAGCATACCTTCCTGTTTGGTCAAATCCCTGTCCATCAACCTTAACTTCTGTTCTATAGTTTTGGTTTTATAACAATATATTATTATTTTTATAAAATAATTATTTCATGTAGCTTTATTGATTTATTTTAATTTGACCAGAGAGGGGCAGAGAGAGAGAAAGGGAAAGCGGGAAAGCAAGGTGTCAGGTACGGAATTTAAACCACAGTCAGCCATGTGGGAATCCAGTGCCCTTAGCCACCACACCACTTGCTGGCAATTATAGCAATATATTACATCTGCTAAGTTGTATGAAGTAAACAATTTATCTTTCAAAAATAATAATCTTCCCAAATATTCACAATTAGAGTTGCATTCCTTAGCATTAAGGATTCCCCTTTTTCGAAGTGCAGTTCATGTTCTGGAAAAAGTGAGCACTATGCATTCATAAATACATAAGGTGAATTGATTTGCTAACTGGCTTTTTCATTGTTTTTTTTTGTTTTTATTTTTGTTTTTGTTTTTTTCCACAATAACTCAGAACAACAGAAAAGCAATTTTACATTGAGCTGACCCCTGCTGAATCTAGTGTTTCTAATCACATACAAATATGAAGCAATGTGCTGGATATTTAGTTACAAAGATAGCTAGCAAAAATGATCTCCTGATATAACAGAAAGATCAGGAGGCAAGACAATTTACTGGTACATGAATTCATGTCCATTATTTTTCTGTTTCTCTAAAATACACACAAATTCTAAGCATAAAAATCCTTTTCTTGGAGATTTATACAAGGAGGAAATGAAAACCTTATTTATTTTTGGTAAAAGTTTAGTCTTATTATTCCCATGATCCTGGAGGACTAAGATTCGAAAAGAAGAGAAGATGCAGAGAAAGGAATATATTTGAAATAGGAAAGAAAGTAAGGTATTTTTTCTCAGATCGTAAAGCTAACTAAGATAGGTGGATAAAAAAGTAGCAGTTGAACTAATTACTGTCTTGAACTCCCTTTTCCCTTCTTTGGATGTCAACTCACAATAACTTATAATTGACATTTAATCATTTATAATAAGGAAGATATCATTTTTAACACTTTTAGTTTAGAACATTCCATGTATTTATCCTCTAATCATTTACTTTAAAATACGTGTGTAGGCATTTTATACTAACAGATCAGAGACAAATTCGGGGGTGATACAGGTAAAGTAGAACTTTATCAGGGAGCTGGCCGAGTAGCCTGGCTACTAGGGAGCCAGGTCCAATATAGCCAATTGCGATTTTAACCCTGGCCCTAGCAGTTCGAAAAACACACTGAGCATGTGTGCATGAGTGCCCAAAATCCTGGAGAAAGGGAGAAGATATTGCAGCCTGACCTCACCACTTGAGGGTGCTTTTACCCTCTCCCTCTATCTGTCTTTCTCTGGTGCCCACTAGCAGTATAAAATAAAATATAAAATAAAATGAAAAGAACTTTATCATGAAACATCATGTTGCATCAGAAAAAAAAAAGTTCTCAATGATGAAGACATAACAATAGGACAAAAAGTGATATTTAAAACATCAAATTCAATAATGGTACTAATGAGTTACATTTCACTCAATAAAATAAGAATTCATGAGCCTACTTCAATATATATGAAATAGGGGCCAGTAGGTGGCATGTTGATTAAGGCACTGTACTCCCACATGGCTAACCATGGTTTGAATCCTGGACCTGGAAGCTTGCTGTCTCACTTTGCTTCTCTCTCTCTTTCTCATGAATGTGTGTGCCCTGTAGCAAATTTAAAATAAATAAGTAAAACTAAATAATTCTTTAAACATATATATGAAATAAATATTCTTAAGTTCTTATATTCTTATAGTAGAAACAATATAAAAATGAAGTTAAAAATCATCAATGAGTACTAAAAGTAGAGAATGAAAACATTATCAAAGTTAACATAACTGGGACCAGCAGTTAGTGTAATGGCTGTGTTGCTGGACTCCCACATAGTCGACCACGGTTTGAGTCCCAGACCCAGTGGCTTAAACTCACACTGGGTGCGTGTGCGTGCGTGCCCAAGATCTCAAGAGGAGACTGGAGGAGAAGGGATTGCGGTGTGGCCATCCCCCCTGGGCGGTGATTTCTCACTTTCTGTCTCTCTGTCTCTCTCTGTCTGCCTGGCAAGCGCACGTGCCCTATAGCGAAAACCTCTCCAAAAAACAAAATAAAATTATAATTAAAAATTAAAAATAAAAGTTAACATAACCAACATTGGGATAAACAAACATCATGTGCCACCTGATACACACAGTGAAGACATACTATCACTTCGTGGTCTTCCTACCAAAAATGTGTAACCTAAATTTTATTATGAGGAAACATCACAGAATCCTAAAGTGACAAGGCTTACATAACTAGTTTGTAATTCTAAAAAACAAATAAAAATAATAACTCAGACAAACAAGAATCTTTTCTAGACTAAAAAGATTAAAGAAACATAACCAAGTGGAATGTATGATTCTAGATTAAATCCAGGAGTAGGAACAAAACAGCTCTAAAGACAGTACTGAAGCTATTGATGAAACTGAGTAGAGACTACTGATCCAGATTAGGTAACAGTTATTGCAATATTACTGTTTTCAATAATAATACCACAGATAATGCTTTGGTTGTTTTGTTTTTGTTTGTTTTAACTTCCACTTAAGGTATTTGTGAGATTCATTCATATTATTGGTTGAAAGTGCAGATCATTATCATTATTGTTTTGGTTTGTTTTTAATTAACTAATATTTTACACTCAATCACTGTATATTATTACAACATATCAGATGGATTTTCTCATCATCAATCCACTGTATGTTAGTCCAGTCAAAGATATTTTCATACATATTATTGACAGATAATTTTCCATTTTTGTATCCCTTAAATATTTTGCTTCCTTTTTCCCCAATACCCTCCCTAAGAAGTTGTAAAGAGGTGTAAGATTGCCAACTTACTTTTAAATCATTTTTTAAAATGAAAAGGCCCATGAGACAAAATATAATCCAAAAAGGAATCTATGAGAGTTAGGGTATAGTCCATGTAAAGTATTCTCTAACTTTAAATTACACCAGTAAAAATTATCAAAATATTCAGTGGGTTGGAGTACCTAATACTTAAACTTGATTCTTCATTCTTCAATATTTGTGACTTTTTTTTTTGGTAGGTTTTTGCCATATGGCATATGCCCTCACCAGAAAGAGACAGATAGTAAGAGGGAAAGTGAAAAATATTTGTGACTTTCAGGAATCAGTTTCATCATGAAACATTCTCTAGCTATTCTCCTGTCAATAACCAGCCCTCCCTCTAAATTTCTGCCCTTAGGGTCTTCGTGATGATCTACAAATGTATGTTTAAAATAGTCATTCAACAAGTATTTGTTGAGTACTTAGTTTAAGTCAAATACTGAACAAAAACATACATTGGGAATCCATTAAAAAGCAAGGCATAAAACCTGCCCTTACAAATTTATAGCTTGCCTTATTATATTTTAAGTACATATATCTTATTAATAGAATTCTCCAATATTTTGAAAACTTTATGCTACCTAGATCAATCATAAACATGACTATTTAATATTTTATGTGCCAATTAAAATTACAACTGAATATCTGCCATGTAACTTAATTTTTAATCCACTAAAATACATTTAAACATATTCACCATGTAAATTAATATTACATATTATTTTTTCTTCTATAGGATGCATATGATCACCAGAAAGACAGAGAAACAGAAAGTGAGAAGTAACCACCCACAGGGGATGGCCACACCACAATCCTCATCAAAATCCCTTCTCCTCTCAGGATTTTGTACAGGCATACATGCACATCCAGCATGAGTATCAAGCCACCAGGTCTGGGACTCAAACTAAGGTTGACTATTTGGGAGTCCAGAGCCTTAACCGTATGCCACCTGCTGGTCCTTATAGTACATTTCTTTTGCAGATGAATCTAAAAGGGATTGCAAAGTTGAGAGCAAGCAATATTACCTAATGGTGAACAAGCTGCTATCTGTTAGGAAGAAAGTAAGATAAACTAATGTACCTTTACTGAGAATATACTGTTTCTAGAAATTGTATTCAATAACATACACTAATTAGTCATTCACAAAACAATCCTATGAAATAGATATATCTCTCGTTTATAGATCATGAATCTGGGGCTTAGTACATGTAGGTTCACTCATGTTTGTATGAAGATGTGCTCTGAGACTAGGTTGGTTCACTCCACATCATGCCACTATTACTAATTTGATGATTTCTTGGCCAGTCATTGTTTTTTTTGCTTTGGAGTTAAGAAAATAAAAGATGGCCTGAAAAGGAAAGTCTTTTTTTTTTTTTTGAGAGATTTTCACTGTAGGGCGCATGCGCTCGCCAAACAGACAGAGAGAGACATAGAGACAGAAAGCGAGAAATTACCCCCCAGGGGGGATGGTCACGCTGCAATCCCTTCTCCTCCATTCTCCTCTTGGGCACGCATGCACACGTGCCCAGCGTGAGTTTTAAGCCACCAGGTCTGGGACACGAACCGCGGTCGACTACGTGGGAGTCCAGCGACATAGCCATTACGCTAACTGCTGGTTCCCAAAAGGAAAGTCTTAAGAGAGACAAAATAACCTGTTTGCTTAATAGATTTTTACATGTAATTGTCAATTATTTTTAATTAATTGACCCTTTACATTTAGTTCCTATAGAAAGCAAATCTGCTTCATGTATGCATGTTTGTCAAAGTAGATTCTGTGAATAATTACTATGATCAAATAAACTAGATAATATAGTAATCTCTATGTGAAATAGGAAAAAATCCACAAAAAAGAGTAACTCTTATACCAGTTAACTTCCAAATGTAAACAGTTTTCAAATGAAATTTTCTAGAGGTTTCAAATACTGGCACACACATATACACATTTAAAGAGTAAATCCTAAATTAATCAACATTAGATGACTAAAATGCTAGGGTATTTTTATTTTCTTTTAAATTATTTATTTAACTTTTATTTTTGTTTTGTTGTGTTTTTGAAGAGATTTTTGCTATAGGGCATGTGCTCTTATCAGAGAGGCAGAGAGAGACAGAGACAGAAAGCGGGAAATCACCACCACCACCACCACCACCACCACCACCACCACCACCACCCCCTGCCCCGGGGTGATAGCCATGCCACAATCCCTTCTCCTCCATTCTCCTCTCAGGATTTTAGGTATGGGCACACATGTACCTGGCTCGAATTTTAAGTTGCCAGGTTCAGAACTCAAACCCCAGTCAACTACATGGGAGTCCAGTGACATAACCATTACGCCGTCTGCTGGTCTCTATTTAACTTTTAAATTGATTATCATCATTAATTTTCTATTTGCTCTATGATATGCATGCTCACCAGAGAGAAAAAGAGACATAGAGAGCGAGAGACAGAGAGGGAAAGTGAGAAAGCAAGCTGCTAGGTCCAGGACTCAAACTGCATTCAGTCATGTGGGAGTCCAGCACTTTATCTACCATGCCACCTGGTGACACAGGGTATTCATTTAAAAGTTTTGAGAAACAGTGTATGTCTTAACTACTTGGTATGTACACAATTAGGTGATTAAACTTTAAAAAGACGATGAGCTAAAATTGGCAAGACAGAGAAAAGCAAAGGTTCTGTCTTTTCCTTGGAAAAGAAAATTGAGCAGATGGCAAGTTTTTCATTTCCCCACAATAAGATCAACCTTCCATAACTGCAGAGAGTGAGAAGGCAGTAGATGGGTAATGATGGCCAAGGAATTTGACTTTTAGGTGGAATCACCTACTTTCCCTGTATTAAACATAGTCCAAGAAATATTTCACACTGAAAATGAAGTAGACAGATACTCTTGAATTTCCATAGTAAATAAAAAGTGTTATTATGATGTGTTTTCATTTCTTTGAAGCAGATACATATTTTGTAACTTTAATTATTTCCATAAAATATGTAAATATTTAGCTATCATTTTGCATGTTTATATTTTATATTATGAGAGATATAATAGTGTAAATAATCATGGCCAAGGGACAGAAAACCTGGAATTTGGTTATTGGACTATGAAAAATAAACTGATTACTCTAAGCAAGTTATTTAAATTTAACTCATCTGTACCATCTGAAAACAAATAAATATGTGAATAATATTAAAAATTAAATAAAAATAAGAAACAAAATGAACTTAAAAAATAAAACAGAAACAGAGGAGAAAAAGAATACACTGTTTACTTCTATGATGCCCTGAAACTTTAAAATCATTTGCCTTTATTCAACTAAAAAAGATTTATTGCAATCTATAAGACTAGTAATGCACTTATTATTGGAAATAATTAACAAAATGTGCAAGAAAGTTTTATGAATCTGGTAAGAAAAAACAATAAATATGAACCAAAAATAGTTTGGCACTGAGGTGATTATTTTTAGGATTAATAAAAACCAGCCATAGTAACTATCAGTTACTGAACTGTTTATATGTTCTAGGATTGAACCATGGACATTCCATACATTTCCCATTAACTCACATAAAAACATATAAACCATTTACTGATAAATAACTGACACTTGGGCAGGTCCTAATAGCCTAGTGGTTAAAGAAGCTGACTCACACAGCCAACTGTGCAGTTTGAATCTCGGCCCCCGTGGGTGGGGAAATGAAGAAGAGATTGTGGCATGAGCACATCTCACTCAGGGGTGCTCTCTCTCTCTCTCTTTCTTTGAAAATTAAAACCAAACTAACAACAAAAACTCTAATACTCAGAGAGATTTGGTAACTAGTTTGATGCTACCCACATAATAAGTGATGGGAGCATGATCCAAATATTTTTTAAACAGTAATTTCCGGGAACCAGCAATTAACGTAGTGGTTATGTTGCTGGACTCCCACGTAGTCAACCAGGGTTCATGTCCCGGACCCGGTGGCTTAAAACTCACGCTGGGCGCATGTGCGTGCATGCCCAAGATCCCGAGAGGAGAACGGAGGAGAAGGGATTGCAGCCAGACCATCCCCCCTGGGGGGTGATTTCTCGCTTTCTGTCTATGTCTCTCTCTCTCTGTCTGTCTGGCGAGTGCACGTGCCCTATAGCAAAAACCTCTCAAAAAAAAAAAAAACAGTAATTTCCAAATTCATTTGATTTCATTTGATCACTAGCAATCACACTTCATGTGGATGCTAGTCCTCAAGAAAGGCTTTTTAAAACAGTGGATGTAAGATCTTGGTAGGACTTTAAAGGATTAAAGTAGAGAGGGTGGGAGGAGGAGGAATTAAAGCGGTTTTTATATTTTTATTTTAACTGAATTCCAACCTAACATTAGAGTCTACCTAAACAAGCACAAAGACATATAAACATGTCTACATATATTTAAATTTATAGTGTATATTATGTGTAATATCTAAATCTCTCAATGAGCACTCATTTGTACTACAATTCTTAGAGCCAATATTTGTTGAATTTAGCATCAGTGATATAACAGGTATTGCTTTAATTATCCAATTTTATAACTTTTAACAATTTGAAAAATTCATTCTGTGTGTGTGTACATAATTAATATAATTTTCTAATTAACAACATGTCTTCTCAGAAAATACATTTACTAGCAAATATAGTTAGCTTGTGTTTCATATCTGACAAAAGTATGGATATTAACTTTTCTTCAGTTCCTACATATCTACTAACTTACTTCATGTTTTCTGCCAATTATATTATTTGCTTAAGTAAGTTTAGAAATATTCTATTTTTCTATTCCTATATTTCTGCTAGCATTTGATCCTCTTGAATGTTTTGATCTTTTCAAATGTGCTAACATTTTGATACAATACTCATAATGATGTGAATAAATGTATAATCAGGATTGAATCTTTAAATGATTCTTAAATGAAGGTAAAGTTAATTACAAATTATACAGCAAACACTATAAGTTTTTCCATAAAAATGTAAAAACTGAAATTATATCAGCTGTGGGGCCAGCAGGTGCTGTAGTGGTGTGGGCACTGGATTCCCATGTGGCCGGTCAACTGCAGCTCAGGTCTCAGGTCTACCAACTGGAAACTCACACCAGGTGCATGTGCATGCATGCCCAGAACCCTAGGGGGTGGTCTTATTTTCCCTCTCATTGTCTCTCCCCCAAGCACATACACGTGATGGTGGAATAAAAATAAATAAATAAATAAATAAATAAATACAAGAAATTATATCAGCTGTTTGCTTCCAGTGGTAATGGTCCAGTCTGTCTGTGGAATGTATCTCTCTCCCCTTCATTAAACCTTTTGCCCAGCTTGAAAAAAAAATGCAAATATAAATACAAGTATATTTACTCTTTCCTTCTAATGGACATTTTGATAGGCAATTTTCTTCTACTACAAACAGTTACTACAAAACATTCTTGAATATGAAAAAAACTATATCTACTATTTTATGTAAAACAGAATAATGAATTTGACCACATTTATATAAGCTCATAGGTATATATACTAATCATCATTTACATTTGGAGATACACTGTACATTTAAAGATTCAACAGAGGCTACCATGAGCGCTGGATTTCTCCCAAATGGGTCGTGAAGGCAATAATTTCACATATTTTTGATGATATAAACTATATCATTGGATAACTAGACAACAACAATGTGCCTATTTCAGAGACTAGAGAGAGAGATAGAGAAAGATTATCTTAACTTCTCAGTTAAATTAAATTAAATATACTAAGTCAGGAGACCATATCGACTAACCCATGTTGGTGTATCAGTCTTTGATTCCCAGACTCCTTCATTGGAAGGAAGTAACTGACAATGACACCTAGAACAAGTTGAGGGCTTGAAGATACAAGAAATGAAACTGGTTTGTAACAAAGAGTATTTGAAATTTGTTTTTAAATAAGAAAACTGTATTTATTCAATTAAGGCCTGCCTAGTTTTTGAGTTAGAGTCAGTATCATCAGGGTACTGGGAGAGAGAAATTAATGTCTATGCCTCCAAGTGTCTAAACAAAGGTCTGTCTATAGATGTCCAGCAAACCAGAAAGTTTCCAGTGTCTGATTCTAATTAGTAACTCTTGATCTGATAGTTCTGACAATAATTTGATCCAAGAGCTATGATTATATATCCATTTTGCTGAAATATCTAATCAATTATCCTTTAGTATTTCCATAGTGTATTAATGTAAATTAATAATAATAATAATGGTAAAAGTTGATTTATTGATTGCAAAAACATGCTTAAAAGTATTATGTGGTTTCCTTTGGTACAACTATTGGGTCATCTGGAGAGTCATGACACATTTTGCATAGAAAAACATAGAAAGATATATCGTGACTTTCCATTGTGCTGTATATGAGGTAGGTTCTACTATTAAATAGTTTTATGAACAGGAAAAATAAGGCTTAGAATCCTGGATGACACGTCTAGTAAATGCAGGAGCAGACTTTTTTTTTTTTTTTCTGGCTAGAGAGTTCCTGTGCTCACTAGAGAAAGGGAAAGGAGAAATCATTTCTTCCTCCTTTCAGGATTTTGAGCACACACATACATGCCTAAACTGTTTCTCAAGCTGCAGGGTCCAGGACTCAAACTTGAGGGTTGCTTATGTGGGATTCTGCTTTCTTCACTTCCAGGCCATAGAACCAGCCCAGTTTTCAGGCCTAAACATTGCACTGTACTACCTCTCAGAAGCAGCACAAAGATCTAGTTTAAATTAACTCTCTGGATCTTAATTTCTTAGATACTTAATTTTAAGTTTATTGCTTTGCTCCAAGTCTTATACCCAATATCTTTTTCATAATTTGTATAAGATGAGCTTATCCAGAAAAACCAAATCATTCAAAAAAATCAAACACTAATAGCAAGAATTTTACTACTTTTTCTTTTTTTTTTTTTTTTTTTGCAGAGGTTTTTGCTATAGGGCGTGGGCGCTTGCCAGACAGACAGAGAGAGACAGAGAGACACAAAGCGAGAAATCACCCCCCCAGGGGGGATGGCCATGCCACAATCCCTTCTCCTCCGTTCTCCTCTCAGGATCTTGGGCCCGCACACACACGCACCCGTCGTGAGTTTTAAGCCACCGGGTCCAGGACTCAAACCGCAGTCAACTAGGTGGGAGTCCAGCGACATAGCCATTATGCTAACTGCAGGTCCCGAATTTTACCACTTCTAAAGTAGAATGTTCAAGCATTCCAGGTAATCTGGTTTATGGAAAGTCACTGATTTTCTCAAGTCTTAGACTCTTCAGTTCGATTAAGGTTATGAAAGGGGATAAAAATTGTCATTGGCTATTGCTGAGTCACCAACCTTTTCTGTTAAAGATGTGGTGCTGTCTCCTAATACCAAGTCAAGCTAGCATCAAGTGGACCAGAGAGAGTTTGAGAAGTATTTCTCAGAAACACAAAATTGTGTAGTGATGCTTGTCTCATACCTGAGACACTAGAGCAGTTCATAGCAGCAGGGTAAAGATGTCCACACCAGGATAACTCGGAGCTCCTAGAATGTGTTAGACAAGAGTAGGCAATCATGCTGGAAAAAGAAATGCTATATACTGTAAAGATATATGTGAATAAATGTAATATATATATATATATATACATATATATGTATATATATGGAGAGAGAGAGAGAGAACGTAAGTGGCCTATGAACTAGATGTGAGTCATGAAGAGTGAGAGTTTTTCTATAGCTCATCAGAGTCCAACCCACGACAATGAATGCCAGCAAGTGGAAACTTCAATAGTATTTGGGGAGGGCAGACTCTGAGAGAGAGCAAAGCAGAAGAGGAGTTTGCTAAAGAAAAACATACATTACCCATAACAAAAGGTGACCTGTGAAAAGACTGCCATAATAGAACCTTTAAAGAATCCACAAAAGGGCCAGATAGCTAGCTCTGAACGTGTGCCAGGTCCAGGAATCTCAGAGCCAACCCACAATTGCACTGATTCAAGAAAGCCGTTTTGTTTTTCTTTTCTGTTCCTCTCTACCCCCTGATTTTACTCTAAAGAACTGAAAACTGACACTAGAGAAACAAAAAAGTCCCTTACACACTAGAGAAACCGAAGCTCTACCTTCATGTAAACTAAAGCAGGACTGAAATAGGATGTAGGAGGAAGTATATTTAACATTAAATCCAATCAAGAATTTCGGTTAATACCTTGGATTGAAAGTTCAAACTCCTTAATTGAGCCTATGTTTTAAAATCTTTAAACAATGACAGAAATGTTTTTAGTATGATAATGAGTATGCAAGTTATGAACTTGATAATTTTTTACCTAGGCATAGGGGAGAAAAATCTCAACACGCATAATTCTAATGCTATACTTTAAAATATCCATCTAGGACACTATTTCTTCTTCTAATGTCACTGTGAGGTGGTTGGATAATTTTCCTCAGCAGAAAATATGGAAAAATTAAATAAGATTATTAAAAACAACTATTTTCGAGACATTGGAAAATAACCAAAGCAAGTAAAACTTAAAGGACTCTTCTAGGGGCCAGCAGATGGTGTAGCAGTTACGTTGCAGGACTCCCACATGGCCAGCCGGGGTTAGAGTCCCAGACCCCAGAGACTTGGAAATCATGCAAGATACTGGTGCATGTATACCCAAGATTCCAGGAAGAGAATGGAGGAAATGGGATTGTGGCATGGCCATCCATCATAGAGGCTGATTTCTCACTTTCTTTTTCACATCTCTGTCTCTCTGTACAGCAAGCACATGTACCATAGGGCAAAAATCTATCTCAAAAAAAATTTTTTTTTCATCCATTTCAACTTAGGTAACAAAACTTTCAGCTTTACTGGGCAAAGGTGGTAGATTCAGTTTCCCTTGGGGGCAGAAAAGCAAAAAACATAATGTGAAAATTTTGTAATCTAAAGAGCCATAGAACTGTTGGACCAATAAACCCACATATCACTGGCTGACTAAAAATTCGTGTGTGGAAGTGAGTGACTTCTGAAAGCCCAAAGAGAAATGGAAAGACTGGGGAGAGCTTTGTTTTGTTGTGTCGACCGTGGTTTGGGTCCCAGACAAAGTGACTTAAACTCATGCTGGGCCATGTGCATGCGTGCCCAAGATCCTGAGAGGAGAATGGAGGAGAAAGGATTGTGGTGTGGCCATCCCCTTGGGGGGTGATTTCTCACTTTCTGTCTCTCTGTCTCTCTCTGTCTTTCTGGAGAGCGCATGTGCCCTATAGCAAAAACCTCTCCAAAAAAATATAAATAAATAAATAAACAAAGCCAACGATCTTCAGAAGGGCATAAGAAAATAGAGTTGCAATAATAAAATATCTTCAATGTCTAATTTTTAACCAACATTGACTAGACAGCCAAAGAAATAGAAAACAGCAATCTATATTTAGGAAATAAGTTATAGTCAATAGAAACAGATTTCCATGAGTACAGATGTTAGCAGGCAAAGGTAGATACAATTGGGTCATCAGGGAAGTCAGGACACATTTTTATTTTACATAGAAAATTAAAATATATGTCATGACTTTCCCAGCAACCTAATATAAATATGTCAGATAATTAAAGGCAAATCTCCAAATAATGAGTAAACAAACATGAATCTTGGTAGAAAAAAATAGAAACTAAAAATAAAATGGAACTAGGTGGCCTGGAGTAAAGACAGCTGGATTTCACAGGTCTGACTGCACAGCTCAAGTTCCAGACCTAGCAACTTGAAAACACACTGGGCATGTGCTGTATTGCACACCCAAAATCTCCCTAAAAAGAGAAATGGAGGAGGCATTGTAACATGACTATCCCCCATGGAGGTGGAGAAGGTTCTTTCTCACTTCCCTTCTTTCTCTGTTTGCCTCTCTCTGGTGAGGTCATGTGTCTATTCGCAAATTAAAAAAGAAAAAAAAATCAAGTGGACATTCCAGAGCTAGACAATGACAATTAAATGAAACTTTACTGGATTGGCTCAACAACAAATTTAAGAGAGCAGAAGAAAGAGTAGACCTGAATACAGACAGAGATTATCAGTTCAGAAGGAACAAAGCCCAAATTCAGGTTTTATATCCTGGAAATCCCTCATTTATCTAGTAAGTCATTCATTGACAATGCTAAATTTCAAAATTATCTCTCTCTTCAGTGACTGCATTCTTCATATTCTATTTTCTATACATATTAAAAACTCATTAAAAAGGAGAGGTATTTGTAAAGCCCCCCCAAAAAAGACTTTTTGAAGTAATGCTGATATTCCACAAATAACAATTATCTTAGCTTTTCTACTGATATGTTGCTATAACTTTAGATTGAAATAAAATGTGATTTCAAAAGGAAAAATAAAACACAAATAAAAATTCCTGAACAATATATTTGACTTAGCCATTTTTCTAATTTCCATATAAGTTCATAGAAAGCAACTCATAATTATAAATAGCACTAAAGTTACTGTTATTTTAGAGTAATGTAAATACACAATTTAGAATATACTGTTAGATGTGTAATCTTGATTTTAAAAATCCATTAACTATATTTTTATAAATCACTGAGTTTCATAAAATTTAAATAACAAAACCATGTTATATGAAAGTTTTTCCTCATTTGTAGCTTAAGGGGCACATTTAGAATGAAGTCCACTGAATCATGGAGACTCTAAAAGTATGCATTTGTTTTATTTCCAATATAATGAATGTGAGATAAAATAGAATAATTATTTTAGAACTTTTGTATCACATTATTCACCAAAACTCTGACCATCAAACTTTATTTTCTATTTTTTTAATAATTTAAACTCTTTATAAATTATAACTAGGTCATAAAGCAAACTTAATAGTTATCAGCATCTTATAAATAAGACAAATAAATGCTAGATGCTGAAATCTCACCATGCCAATGAATATATTTCAAATTCTGATTTTTCTCATGCCAAACAAATGCTCTTGGAATCCAGCTGATCAGATCATATTTTGCTTGGCTGAGATAATCAGGTAATCAACATGGTTTTTATTAACAGCCTTCTATATGCAAAAGTAAGAAATAACTAATTTTTTTTTAGAGGTTTTTGCTATGGGGCCCATGTGTTCGCCAGAGAGACAAAGTGAGAAATCACCCTTCAGGGGGGATGGCCACACCGCAATCCCTCCTCCTCCATTCTCCTCTCAGGGTCTTGGACACGCACGCACATGCGCCTGACATGAGTTTAAGCCACCAGGTCCAGGACTTGAACTGCAGTCAACTACATAGGAGTCCAGTGACACAGTCATTATGCCAACTGCTAGTCCCAGCCTGATGATAATATTGGCAAAGACTACCTGAGATGACTATCTACTAAGCAATATTATTTTGTGATAAAGGCAAAAATCCCTTTCAGAAGTAGCAATATTAATGCAAATTATTGAATAGTTCATGTCATTTGCCATCTGTTGTTTTGGGGTTGTGGATGAAAAAAGAAAGATTTAAAGATCTAGAACAATGATGATCATATAAATTTTAAGAAAAGATTTGAATTACTATAATACTTAGTTTTGCTCTTGAATTGCCTATGAAAATTACATAAAGTATATTAAACACTTCCATATGGTAGGTGCTTTACTTTTAATTGATTCTTCAGAACTCTGTAAGGCCAGTGATATTGCCCTCAATTTATAGTAAAGCAACTACAATATAGAGACATATTAATATACTGACATTTTAAGAAATGAAATAATGAGACCAGCAGTTTGCATAATGGTTATGTCACAGGACTTCGTTGTAGTTGACAATGGTTTGAGTCGCAGACCCTGTGGCTTAAAACTCACACTGGGCACGTGTGCGTGCATGTCCAAAATCCCAAGAGGAGAATGGAGGAGAAGGGAATGCGGCGTGGCCATTCCCACTGAGGGTTTATTTCTGACTTTCTGTATCTCTGGCTAGTGCACATGCCCTATAGCAAAAATCTCTCTAAAATAAATAAGTAAATAAACAAATGAAATTGTTTGTGGAAAATCAAGAAGTTTAATAAGTAGATTAATAAGTTTAATAAACAATATTAGAACCAACATCTGTCCCAAGTCTAAGAAGCAAAAATTCCAAGGTTTCTACAGGATAGGATTGTCTACCAAAATGTATATTGCAAACATATTTTAATTAATTACACTGTAGGACCATTTTACTGTAAAATTTTGCCATTAAGAGCTGTGATTTAGAAATGTTGCAAACCAAAACATATTTCTTCTTTTAGTAATATTAGGCTACAATATATAAACTTTTTTTTTTTTTTTGAGAGAGTTTCGCTATAGGGTGCATGTGCTCACTGTAGAGACAGACAAAAAGAAATTACCCCCCAGGTGGGATGGCCACACCACAATCCCTTCTCCTCTCGGGATTTTGGGCATGCATACACATGTGCCTGGCATGAGGGTTTTTTTTTTTTTAATTTATTTTTTTTTTCCTGGAGAGATTTTTGCTATAAGGTGCGTGTGCTCACCAGAAAGACATAGAGAGACAGAAAGCAAGAAATCACCCCCCAGGGAGGATGGTCACGCCACAATCCCTTCTCCACTATTCTCTCAGGATCCTGGGCACGCACCCACATGTGCCTGGCGTGAGTTTAAGCCACCGGGTCCAGGACTCGAACCACAGTCAACTACATGGGAGTTCAACAATATAGCCATTATGCTAACTGCTGGTCCTGGCATGTGTTTTAAGTTGCCAGGTCCAGGACTTGAACTTTGGTCGACTACTTAGGTGTCCAACGATGTAACTGTAACCATTATGTCATCTGCTCGTCTTACTACACATATTTCTAACTATGACAAAGGGTTTACTCTCTCCCATCACCAGCATCATAACAGATTTTTCCTATTTTAAGTGTGGAAACTGAGAAACAGTAAAATATCAGTAACCTTGCCCAAGGTCACAAAGCAAGTGTACTCTGGAGGCAAGATTAGAATTTACTCCCATTTTGTAAGTGCTCCATGTTTGCATCTAGAGTCCATGCTGAGTATCATCCCTGGCTGCCTGAAATAAGAAAATAAACTTTATTTTTCCCCCACAGGGTATATGTGCATGTACAAGAGAGAGACAGAGAAAGAGAGAGAAATCACCCCTTCAGAGGGGAGGGCCATGACACAATCCCTTCTCCTCCACTCTCCTCTCAGGATACTGGGCACACATGCACATATGCCTAGTATGATTTTCAAGTCACCAGTTCTGGGACATGAACCATGGTCAGCCATGTGAGAGTCTAACATGTTAACCACCATGCAAGCTACCTTTGGTAAATAAACATTTAATTTAAAAAACAAGGAACTCATTTCCATTTTCCAAAAAGTATGGTTCTATCTTATTTCCATGAAGATGCAAGATGTATAGCTAGAATGCATTTGCCGTGTAGGCTTAAATTGGCATGTCTTGACATTTGGTCATATACTTGCTTTGTTATAGGGCTGCCTTGCATGTGTTTAATTTCCTCCTCCTGTTTTAGAAGAGAACAACTAAAAAAGAAAGCTTAACAACCCATTCAAATGAATGCTTATTTATTTGAATTTGTGACATTCTATTTAAACAAATGTGCTGTTTTGTTTACCTAAATGTGGTATTGTTAAAATACACAGCTGCCTTTGCTTCAGCATGAGATGCTTCAGATATACTGCCTGTCCAAGTATATTTATATACTTGGATATTTGAAGCCTCACACCTCACTACACACTTAACAGTTTATGGAAACAGCATCCTACTCATGTGGGGTGTCAGATATTAGCTCTTCACAACAATGCTGTTCATGATTATTTATTTAATATAACTTATTCATAGTCTACTTAGTTCTTCCTTATTAAAGAGGTCTCAGTCCTCTGGGAAACCAGGTTGCCATTTTAAAATAAAACATCTGGGTAGTTTCAGAATCTCTTAAACAATGTGGATATGGCTGCATTGTTTGCTCCTTTAAAAAAAAATTATCTTCTTTTCTGACTAAACATTTTTTAAACAAATTTTCCCTCTCCAAAGGACATCTCAATTGAATTATTGCTTCTCTCTACCCCTAGAGGGTGGGAAGAATAAGAGAAAGGGTTTAGGGTGAAAGTAGAATTACAATGCCTACAAATGGAGCCTGTTAATGGAAAGACTTCTCATCCATAGCTACAGTCCCACTAGCATAACAACATAATTAGCTTTGGAGTTTTAGTAATTACCATACAGATTTCCAAGGAAAACAGTCCTAAAATTACTGCTGTGTAATCACAAAGAAAATTGTGAAGTTTCCTGTTTAAATTTACTTCTGCTCATAAACAGAAATATTGGTCAAAGATCATGTGATAAAGAACTACTTGGAAAAAAGGTCTGCAATTTCAGCGATCTTTCAGAGGTTTCTCTGTCGAGTTTCAAGTCAACAGTCTTATATCTCAATAGCCTCTGACCATTTGCAGTCACATTTGGAGCACTGGGGCCATTAAGTTAGATAGTCTCAGTCTGTTCACACTTGTCCCTTTCTATGACTCATTCTGACATGTGCCTCGGGTATAATTCTCAATCTTCTGCCTCTTTTATCCTTCATCCTTGATTTTCCTAATTACTATCTTATACTCAAATTTTACTATATTCCATTCTGTTCTAAGTGTAGTACAAAATTTTTAAAAAATCAGTATAATCATGCTAGCTCTTTCTTCTTTGCAGTGTGGCCACAGTTAAATAACCTCACCTAAATTGACCTAAATTTTATCTTTCCAGTTCCATGAATGCATTCCTTGGTCTATAAAATGTGCTTGATAAACTGTGCTATATGTTCCATAACAGTGACCAGCTCTAGCTGGTAGTTCTGTAGTGTTTCTATCATGATGTATATCTGATGAACTTAGCCTTGTCCTATTGACAAGAAACTCCATTCTCATTTTTCTTTTACCTTCTTCCTTGAACTCAAGCTGAGAATTTCATGGCAACATTATTTACTTCAAAAATACTGGTCAGGACCTCTCTTTCCTCAGTGCCCTGGTTCCATATTGTACTATGCTTCCAACTAGCAGATTAAGAGGAAAGTTTAGTATGTTCTTGTTCCTTGTGATTTTTTTTTCAGAACCATGACTCCTAAATATCTGTCTCAGAACCCCCAAAACATTCCTCTTACCATTTCCTTTATTGTTTTGATAGTATCATCAAATACAATAGTGAATATTAGTGGGAGCCCCCTAGGTTAATCTTTAGGACATGGACACTTACTCCTCCAGCTACTCAAAGCGTTAGAGGCTCTTGAGTCCCTCATCAGAAATAGTCCACATTTGAAGAAGGCTGATTCAATGTAGGTTCTATTCCTCCCAAAAGGATTCTGCTATGATAAATGGTTGCATTGCAAATGGTAGGGCCCAACTCTGGGATGCCAGAGCCACAAGAAAGACCATGTTTGAACCAGAGTCAACCTGAAACACACTGGTCGCATGTACACCTGTTATTCTGGCTGGTATTAAAGCTGGAGGAGTTAGGAGTTGCAACATGATGAGACCCTGTGGAAGGTGCCTGCTTTCTTTTTTTTTTTTTTTTTTTTTTGCTCTCTCACTCACAAAATAAATAAACTTTAAAAAGGTTAGATTATCAACCATGGCCCATCTTCTATGCTAAGATCAGGCCCTCAGACTAAGAAGCAAGAGCTTCAGAATGGAGATGCATAGACCCCCTTAGCTGTAGAAATAGTTTGCTTCTCTAGAACTTCACCAACTTGCTTAAAAATAATTCAGAAGTGGAAGAGCAGGAAGTATGGTGGTTAAGGTACAGGATTCACACATGGCTGACAGAGGTCTATATCCCAGACTCGGTGACTTGAAAGTCACACTGTACACATGTGTGAGGGCCAAAATCCTGAAAGGAGAATAGAGAAGAAGGGATTTTGGCATGGAGCATTTCCCCTGGAGGGGTGTGATTTCTTATCTTCCCTTTTTGTCTGTCTCTCTCCAGTAAGTACACATTTCCTATGGCATAAACTACGAATAATTATAATAATAATAACACAGAGGAATCTGCCTTGCAATAATATGTGTTCTTTTCCTCCAAATATCTTCTTTCATGTCTTCTTCCAACTACCAGATTAATAACTAAGGTCATCATTGGGCCAGGAATTACAGATCCTTCTAACGGAGGAAACGCACTATATGCTAAAGGATCTATAGGACCCAGCTTACATATACCAGAAGAAGCCAGTAGAATATATATGAGACAGACTCCTCAAGATGCTGGTAAGGATAAAAGGCTGGAAATTTAGAAAAGGAAGATTAGATTAATTAGGAATGCTAACCTGAGATATAGCATTTAACATCTCGAAAAAGACCCAACTAATGATACTGATACACCGTCATATTGGTTCTTGTGCCTTTGGGAAAATTAAGAACTGAGCAGCCCAGAATAAATATATGTTATAATGGCCAACTGTTTCACTACATGACCGTTTTGAGGTAGGGTCATGAAGGTGCTACATTTACTGAAGCAATAAGTAATGATCTGATTAAAAGGAAACACTGGCATTTTCAAGAAAATCAATGGGAATTGTTTCTTTTTTCTATTTTGTTTTATTTTATAATTTATTAACTTACATTTACTTGTACATCTTTCTAGGGGCATAACATTGATTTTGAAAGCATGCATGTAGAGTCTATTCTGTCTTGTCTCTGATACTCCTCAATTCTAGATCTCCCTCCTATCACTCTATCAGATCTCAGGTTCCTTCTGATCTCATGAAGTGCTCCACCAAGAGCTCCTACTGAAACATTTGTTTATGCTTTGAAATGAACCAAATTCCTTATCTCCTTCCCAATCCAGACTCCTAGAAAAAATAATAAATTTAATAAACAAATAATCAAATGTAAAAGCATGCATATATGTTATACATATATACATATATGCATATATGTGTATATATGCATATATATATGTATATATGTGTGTTTATTTCTATGATTGGCAATGTCTGTGTTTTTCTTTTTCAATCAGTTGTGGTATGCCACTCCATAACTCTTTTGCCCATCTACTTGCATTCTTGTGATAAGTAAAAGTCAGACTATGAAAGACAAACACTGTATGTGCCTTCTCAATGCATATCAAAATATTTGAAGACATAAAAGTACAGCGTATAACTGCAGATACCAGTGACTATCTTTTATAAGCAAAGGTTGAAATACATAATATGGTTATAGATCTAGCTACCTTATAACAATAGAAATATCATAAGGTTTTCTTAAAAATATAGGCCACTTGGTGGGGCTTAACAATCAGAAGCAAGATAGGTGCAACTATTGCTTTGAGCATCAAGCCAGGGTAAAAATCAAAAGGGCCTCATTTGTAGACAGTTTTGAAGAAATTTAATGGAATACTTGCTTTCCCAAGGGAAAGACAGATGGGCAATCAAAGTCTATTGATCCATCTATACAACCAGAATAAATCAAAGATTTATAAACAGAAGACCAAAGGCCACTGCTCCAATAAAGCCATGATCTCGTTCCCAGTTTCTACACCTGCAGCAGTTCTCAAATTTAGAATTCATTAACTGACAAGGCCAATGAACATGAGGAAAGACCTGCATAAATATGGCAGGTGAATGTATAACAACCCTGCTCTCTTTAAAGAGTCAGATAGACTTTTACTCAGATACTCATGAACCAGAGATAGGGGCCTAGATAGTAGATCTAAGAGTGAGTTAGCATTCATACCTGTGAATACAAAACAACATTGTGGACATGTTGCCAGAATGGAGAAATATGGAGGCCAGGTAATACATGGAGTCTAGGCTGTGTTCAACTCATTCTGGGTTTATTAAGTTTACTGATTATTTTCAAGGTACTTGAATGCTTAATTAGAATAGACATATTTGGGTGTTGGCTGGATCTTCACATTGGTTCCTTGGCTTGTGGAGAAAAACTACTGTAGTGGGTAAGACCAACTGGAGGCCCTTAAAACTTCCCTCTGTTCTTGAACACAATTTTAAGCCAAGGACAATGTCATATTCCAGAGGAGAAGGATGCAAAAATAGTATATACTATACTATATTCATTTAATTCGTCAATCAGGTCTCTACAAAAGCAATATGGATAATGGAGGATGACATTAGTCTAATCAAATCCAACCAAATAATATGTTCAATTACAGTCTTGATGTCAGAAATCTTTGCCAGAGCATATGACACAAGCTTAGGATCATGGTATACTGCTAATGATACAATAAATTTACATTTTCATTATGATCAAAATGAATATCATAAGTTAGTTCACATTAATGTGGGAAAGGTGAGAACATATTTTCTCATTTTGTTCCTAGGTTCTAGCACTCTCTCGAAGTGTAGTTCAACAGAATTGGAATTAAACAGACATTTTTCTGAATGACATATTGTTCTATTGTATTGAAGATATGTCACCCAAACTAGATAATCAAAAGGTAGAAAGCACAATGGAGACTTTCGTAAGACAGATGAGCTCCAGAAAATTGTCTGATACATAAGTAGTACCTTGAGTTGTGTCTAGGGTCTACTGGGACATCTATTGCATAGTAAAACACAAGTTACTGCACTTAGAATTCCCACCACTAAAAAGAAATCACATCATCTGTTAGTACTTTTCAGGGTATATGGAGGCAAAATATTCATATTTAATATTTCTCTATTACACTTACTGAAATCCAAGGAAAGCTTAATAATTTTGAGTAAAATCTAAAGAAGAAATGGCTTACCAGCAAGTTTATGCTACTATGCAAGCAGCCCTAGCACTTGAGCATACATTGTCAGAGTCCTACAGAACATTTTTAGAGGTTATTTGTGCTGTGTGAAGTTAATACCAAGGATCAATAATAGAAGCATGGCACTGAGCTACAGGATTATATAACAAAGTTTTTTTTAATTAATCTGGTCTTTGGCAGAAACACAGAATCTGGTCACAGAGCATCAAATGACTATGCAGTTTGGGCTACCCAGTTTGAGTCAAGTCATTAATATTGGCAGGTCCAGAAGAAATACATTGGAAGATGGAAGTGAGACCTCCAGGATAAGGCCTGAGTAGAGCCAGAAGTGAGCAACACAAGCAAAGGGCCCAAATCCCCATTTCACTTGTTGCTTTTGCTCTAGTACTTCCCTATAAGCTCATACTTTGCAGTCATAAGTTAACAAAGATGGGAAGACATCAAGCTTGATTCATGGATTGGTCAGCATGAAATGTGTGTATAAGCCTAACATGTACTTCTGCTGGAATCTGGTCTCAGATAGTGGTGGCCCTGAAAGACAGCAGTGATGGGGAACCCTCCCAGACGGTTGAACTTGAGGTGGTACTCCTGGACCTATAAAAGTAGAAGTAAAAGTGGAAATACGGCAGTGGAAAATGACTTTACAGGTTACACAAAGGCTTAAAAAGAAGATTGGGAAATAATAAAGGACATTGGAAGATGAAGAAAAGGAATTCTACTTCACTGAGTTTCTAAGAAAGAACCCCAATCCAGGAAGCTATCAAGGTATCCTGTGAAATCTACAGATAGTAAGTCAACCAAAGATCCAATGTGGAAACTCTCTCCTGGTGACTAGGATATAAAAAGTAATAGAAATGTATAAATATCTGAAAAGAGGTAACGTTGATCCTTCAGGACCTACTGAAAAATTTTATAGTGCTGGTGATCCCTGGAAGCCAGAGTGACTATGACAATACAAGACTATGTTTGTGAATTAATAGTTTCAGAGCATAAAGGAAAAGTACAAGGAAGAGGAGATAAATTACTGGGAGAAGAAGAAGGGGAAAGGCAAAATCCTAATAAACCAAGTGTAAATCTGGATTATATGTTGGATTGATGGTAAACTCTTGTTATAGATGTGGACTTGTCAGAAAACTAAGAATTAGTAGTCTCAGAAAATTGATGCTGTGAGCAAGTGCAGATGTCTAAGATTTCATGTCTCTTATTTCGGGGGTACTTTGGGAAAGAATTTAAACAACTGTTAGGAAAACAAAAGCCCCAAAGTAAAGGATCTTAATGGTACATGTGGTAAAAGAAAAACAAATAAACTAGATGTTGAAAAATTTTTAATCCTCAGCTTGGAATGCTTGAAAGATATTTGGCAACAATAGAGAGAAATTGAGAAATAAAATTTTTGCCTGTATGAGAAAAATGAGTATTTAAATGCCTTATCTGTTAAGATTTATAAAATGTCGGGACCAGCAGATACCAAAATGGTTAGGGCGCTGGACTCCTATGTGGTCAACTGTGATTCAAGTTCTGGAACCGGACACCTAAAAAACTCATGCTGGGCATGTGTACATATATGCCCAAGATCCAGAGAGGAGAATGGAAAATCAATTGCAGCATGGCCATGCCCCCCGGGGATGATTTCTCACTTTCTGTCTCTCTGTCTCTGTCTATCCAGGAGTGCACACACCCTATAGCAAAAATCTCTCAAAAAATTTATAAATCTGCAAGATATACCTATCTGTTATGAGCTAAATTATGTACTCATAAATTTTATATATTGAAGTCCTAATTTCCAGTACCTCAGAATGTGACTGTTTTTAAACACAGTCTGTAAAGAGAAATAACTGACATTAAATGAGGTCATATGTATAGGCACTAATCCAACCTGACTGGTGTGCTTCCATTCTTATAAGGAAGGAAATTTGGGTACACGAAATCATTAGGGGTGAACACAAGAGAAAAGATCATGTAAGTACACAGCAAGAAGGCAGCTATCTGCAAGATACAGAGAGAGGTCTCAGAGAAATCAAACATGCCAACATCTTGATCTCGGACTTCTGGCTTCCAGAACTGTAAGAAAATACATTTCTGTAATTTAAGGTATCCCATCTGTAGTATGATTTTATGACAGCCTGAAAATATCATTCTAGTGGAAAATAGTCTAAATTTATAGCTGCTGAAGGTGACTATGCCAGTTATCTGAATGAAATCTTTGGCTGAATTGAATTCAATAAGAAACTTAGAGTTGGGCCAGTCTGATGGCCTGGTGGTTAAAGAAACTAGATCCCTTTGATCTCACATGGTCAACAGTGCATGAATCCCAGTCCAGGCTTTAAAAACATGCTGGTACATATGTGTGTGCATGGGTGTGTGTGTGTGTCCACAATCCCAACAGGATGGAAAAATGGAGGGCTGCAGTATGACCATGTTTCATGGGGAATTCTTTTTCCCTCTCCAGCTCTCTTTCTTTCTTTGGTGAGTGTATGTACCCTCTGGCAAATTAAAAACAAAAACAAAAAAGAAAAAGAAAAAGAAATTTAGGGTAAACTGACAGACATTTGTATCTCAAGTCCTTAAAACTTCTTCATCTCTGAAGAAAGAAGGCAGTCATCATTATATTAGATATGTGGTACTCATTTGACTACATCTAGTGGTCTATTTTAAATAACACGAGATAGGTATAATTTGAAATGAAGAATTCAGTGGCATTTTTTGAAAACTTTCCCAGTGTAGTTAAACAATATAGTTAAGGCTTGTTTTAAAGGCTCAGTTGTGAGAGCAGAACTGTCCCTATAGCTGGGTCCAGGAAAACACAAAGGAACAATTACCACTATGAAGGAAATAGCATTTAAGGATAGAAGACCTCCCCTGACATCCTCTCATCTCTTCCCCAAAGGAAGATTTCTACAACCCTGTATCACTATAAACTTGGTAGCTTAAAATAATATGTGAAGGGAACCAGCAGTTAGCGTAATGGCTATGTCGCTGGACTCCCACGTAGTCAACCGCGGTTCGTGTCTCGGACCCGGTGGCTTAAAACTCACACCGGGCGCATGTGCGTGCGTGCCCAAGATCCCGAGAGGAGAATGGAGGAGAAGGGATTGCGGCGTGACCATCCCCCCTGGGGGGTGATTTCTCGCTTTCTGTCTCTATGTCTCTCTCTGTCTGTCTGGCGAGCGCACGCGCCCTACAGTGAAAATCTCTCCAAAAAAAAAAAAAATATATATATATATATGTGAAGAATTTGAATTTTTTAAAATAGAGAGATATCCAGACAATAACACTCTACCTAAAAAGGAAGCTTATGCCTGTCCTTTTTCATGTTTCTCCTCCAAGAGGAAATATTATCTATATAGATTTCTAAAGGTTTTTGCCATAAGGTGCAGACATTCACCAAAGAGAGAGAGAGAGTCAGTGAGAAAGTGAGAAATCACCTCCCTGCTCAGGGGTGATGGCCATGCTGCAATCTCTTCCCCATTCTACTCCTAGGATTCTGGGCATGTATACATATGCACCTGGTATAATTTTCAAGCCGCTAGGTTTGGGACTTGAACCATGGTCAACCATGTATAAGTCCAGCACCTTAACCACCATGCTACCTGTTGGCCCAGCCCCCTTAAAGCCATGAAAAAAATGAAACTAGGAGTTGACTGGCTGCTTATTATGAAATATAACGTATTTTTATTGTTCACCACAAGTAAGTTAACCTTTTCTTGCATCTAAATCATCTCAACTCTTACACCTAAAATGCCACTTAAGCAATTGCTCTCTTCCGCTATGCAATGAACTAAATGGTTTTGTCTCCTCAAAATTCATATGGTGTAACCTTAATGGCAATGTGATAGTGTTGGAAGTGGGACCTTGGGAGGTGATTATCAGGTCACAAAAGTGGAACACACATGAATGGAATCAGGGCCCTTATAAGAAGAGGTGAAGAGCTTGCTCACTCTCTTTTGATCATGTGAGGATAAAAAAGCAGTCAGAAGTCTACATCCTCACCAGCATCTAACTGTACTGGCACCCTGATCTCAGATTTCCGGTCTCTAGAACTAAGATAAATAAATTTCTGTTGTTTCTAACTCCCCCCCACCCAATTCATAGTACATTGTTGCAGCAACCCAAAATGACTAAGATATGCATGAAATTCATTTTGGAATTATTTGTAATAGGGAAACATTAGAGTTAATTTAAATGTCTATCATTACAGAAAGCATTAAGTAAATTATAGCACATTCATAAATGAGAAAGCAAAAAGCCAATGAAAAGATAGTTATGAATATTCATTGATGCACAAAAATATCCATGACTTATCATCGAGTGAGAAAAAAGAAGAATTCACCTAAATTTAGAACATAAGCAAAATAATCATTTGTTATTAAAAATCTCATGGGTATATTTATTTAATAGATATATAGGTGGATAATAAAATGAAGTGTAAAGACCACTAACATCTATTAAATATTTACCCCAAGTCAGGTACTGTGTTAAGTGCTTTGCACATACGTTAGCAATTAAACCCCATGTCATGTAATGTGGAAATTGGTATTATCTTCATTTCAGAAATGAGAAGTTCAGGGAGCAAATATCTTTTTACTGAGGCCTTAAATGATAAATTCAAAGTTCTAGCCAAAGAAGTCTAAGTGGTATTATAATATTTTATTGGATTGTCAGAAAAGACATGACACATTTTTGAATAGAAAGAAATATGTCATGACCTTTCTGACAACCCCAATATAATATTTTTAAATTTTTATCATATCACAGTTATATTATATTATGGCATTTATATATTATTTTACATTATAATATGCTTGTGCTAATCTAGAGTAATTGTCTCCAAAGGATAGTAATTGTCTTAGGATAGGAGAATCATTTTCCATAATCACATCCTTTTTTATCTTTACATTTCCTATGGTAAATAGAAATTATATTTAAAAGGAAAAGGAAAGTACAAAATATATGCATGTGTGAATACTAATAAACATCTACCATCGATTTATTTTTCCATTTCTTTTTGTGCAGGATGTCAGGAGTGTTTCTAATTCTAGTTTGCCACTTGATTTATAACCTGAGTTAGTCATTGAATCTCTAAATTTTCTCATACGGAAAGTAGATGTAATACTACGTAGCTTTCCTTCTTCAAACCTTGTCACGACCCCAGCCGCCACAGCACACTCTGGTAAGACACTGTTGTTCAGTAGACTGGGGTCACATGGGAGGCCTGGCCTTGTTTCCTGACCCACCCTAAAATGCTGGGCATGGAGGCATGCACCTGCAGTCCCAGCTACTCAGGAGGCTGAGCAGGAAGATCATGGCATATGTCTAAAGATATCACCACGCTTAGCACATACACAAAGATTTCATGAGGTAATGGACACCAAAAGCTTGGGTGATTAAATAGCATGCTAAAACTCAATGGGAGTGTTATTCTTTTTTCTCTTCATATTTGAAATGTATTTCAAATGTATATTATGGGTTTAAAAAGTTCAGTGCTTTGAAAATCAGAATATAGCTTATGTCTTTTTTCCTAATCTAGATAATACAGTAATATTGACCTCCTAAATTATTGTGGAGTATGTTGATATAGTATACATAAAGCATCTTGTACTATAAATTCTGCCACGAAGTAGGGCCAATAAAGGGGACTGAACGTGAATGTGTGTTTGTGTGTTTTAAATTAAAAGTCCCAGTGGAAAATAAGCATCTCTTTGGAACACTCCTCTGATATAAACTCACATTTTAGCTCAAAGGAACAATAACAAGAACAATAAATGTTCATTCTAGTTCCCTAAGGAAAAGGAAATCCACATTTAAGAGCTTTCACAACAGGCTCTAAAACACTATCTAGTCTGTCAAAGGGGATATATTTATCAGCATAATAAAAGAGTACCAGGAAATTGCATAATAGTAACTAATTGCCTGCCTTTCCTTCCTTCTTGGAAATGAAAGTGCCACAGAAGTTCATGAACACACATGAGACCTTCCCATCCTGTTATTTCTAAGTTTTCATTTTTTTCCACTGCTTCTGTGTTTTCAGTCTGCAGAGAAATTGTCTTCTGGGGAGGAGGGAGCTCAGTGTGGCCGAATGTGCTAATTTTCTAGCCTTCCATACATAGTTTCTTTTACATAGTCTGTTTCCTCCAACTTTCTTTTCAACTTTAGTTCTTGAGTAAAAAGCCTTCAGCTGGGAAAACAGATTTATGGAATTCTATGGAATGAATCTAATAGTTAATTACTACAGAAGTGCTAAATTATATTTCTTCCTAATACAGTCATCCTTGGAAGAAACTATTTATTCTACACTACTATGTTCAGCTTGCCTGATAGAATATGGTTCATTATTTCTTGTTTTCAGTCCTCCCTGGCCTTTAATTGATAACTGCTTATGGGGGCACAGGAGTGAGGAAGCTATAAACAAGACACTCCCCAAATAATAGCTAATTTTGTGAATGTTTCTGGCACCCCTTCATGTCATTCAAATCTCCTTTTCCTGAGTCCCATTTTTCAGGCATCAGCTGTCTATAACCTGACACTCCAATAATCTGATAAGCCAAATTCAAATAGGGAACTAATGGTTATTAATAGATAATGATACTCTCTCCAGGGAATTTGAGTTCATTTGAACTAGTGTTTTGAAAACAAAATTTTAGGCTAAAAGATTCCTTATAATGGGGATTTCAAATCCTCCAGTAGATCCATCATGGAGAATGATTGCAAAAGTCATGCATAAAAGAAGTATGAGTAGGTAGGCTTTTTCTCTCATCTCTTAACAGGTAACTATGACATTCTGATGGATACAAACTAAACATTTCTCTCCAGGAATTTGTGATCTAAGGCAGTTACAATGAAAGACTGCCAAAAGAAATGAAGACACTAACAACTCTACAGGCCACAGATCAAACAGTTACAACATTACATGATATCAAAATGGCTTGTGGCCAATTATAAAATGTTAAGTCAAACATGTTATCCACAGATTATCAATAAGGATGACGTTTCCAGGTCTCCCTGTCTAGAAAGGAAGGTATACAAATGCAGCAATGAAAAGGAGGCACTTAAGACATTAAGACAGGATGATGTGAACATTGAAAGATGTGGGATGACCTGGGCAGAGGTCCAGAAAAGATGAAGCAGAAATAATTTTGACATGCATGTATGGACCAAATTGACAGGAAGGATAGTAACAGGAAAAAAAAAGGGGGGGGGAGATCACTGGAAAAAGCATTTGAAACAACTACATTAAGAGAAACATTGAGTAACAGATTTGCATTAATTAAATCTGGGCCCCAGACCCAGTAGTCAAAGATTTAGGCAGCAACATTTCTTCCTGCCCCAAAACCTATTAAGTAAGCAAACTTAGTTTTAGTAGGCTCCGTCTTCCTTTTCATTATATTGCTTCAATTTCTTCATTTTTTTCTCTTAATCAAAAACCAATATCTGAAAAGATGCTATTCAAAGAATCTATCATAATGAAAAGAATTCTATGAAATGAGTTACCCTTTCAAAATTAATCTGCATGTTAGCAAAGGATGAAGCCTTGATCTCAATGATTAATTCTGAAGTAGTCGTCTGTGTTTACATCAGTGTGAATGTGCCCACGTTGAGATCATATTAGATACCCTGCCATGTACCTCACTGTCTCTGGGGCAGACTTGGCTCCCTTCAAAGTAGGTTAACTTTCAAAATGCTAAGAACTTTGCATACTCAGACATGAGACACAATTGGAGTATCTGTGTTTTATATTAGAAAAGGACTTGTCACAAATAATTTAGTAACAATTTAAAAAATGTATCAATGATGTCTCTTGGGAGGTTCTTCTTTATGGTCATGAATAGACTATGTTAAAAGGGCTAAAGAATTGTAAATATATATCTATATATAGATATATATTTACACAGTGATGTTCTTCCCAAAGTAAAAAAGTTGAAAAGCAAGTCTTAGAAACTGTTCTGAGGTTCAGAGACTTAAGCAGATATTTTCAGAATTTGCATTCCAGATTCTCATTCCTATTCTACCTTATATCTTAAATCTTTCTGGGTCCCTAATTGGCACCTTTGCAAGTTTACCTCTATATGCATCTCCTGAGAGTTGTAAGAACTTGTTTGATTTGATTTTTTAAGGGCACCCAGAAAGAAGCCTCATTATTGCATCAATCCCCATTCTCAGCACAAGGCTCAAAGCCAGTATTGCTACTTCTTTTAACTCTCTCTCCCATAGGTTAAAACATTAAAAAGTAGTTCTCCCTTGACAGTCTTTTACAAAAGCAAAGGTTGTGAGATTTTATTCTGGACCCCATCCATTGGCGAAAACCAATCATATAGAATAAATAGTTAAAGGGTATCATATGGAAAAAAGGGCAGCCTTGGGGCCAGCAGGTGGTGTGGTGGCTAAGGCACGGGACAATCCCACATAGCTGACCACAGTTCAAGTCCTGGACCTGGTGGCTTGCTTTTACACTTTCCTTATCCTTCTCAGTGCACTGTCTTTCTCTGGACAAATTAAGATAAATGAATGAATACATAAAATTAAATAAATAATCCTTTAAAAAAAAAAAGAAAAAATGACATCCTCTGGAAAAATGATTTCTTATATTCTAGTGAGGCATTTCAAGAAGATGAGGAACTAGGAATTAATGTAAGAAACTACTGGAGGATGAATTTCAATTCAATATAAAGGTTACCTGCCTAACATGATTATCTCAGTTTTCCTAGATGACATAAACTTCTTCAGAACATAGAAAGCTCTTTATCACTGGAAAAGTTTGTATTATTACACACTAGCTTAAAGACTAGATGGTAGGACAAAGAATACAAAATAGGAGATATGCTGGACAAATATCCAAGGGATCTAATGTATAACATGAGAACTCAAGTTAATGAATGAAATCGTGTTAGGGATCTTTATTAAACACAAAGACCTTGGCTGCTCTTGTTACAAAAATAATAACTATGTGGGATGATACATATGATAATCTGCTTCAGTGTAGAATCCACTATATTATCTATATGTGTTTATATGTATCCCATATCATATATGCCTCAAATACATACAACAACATTTATTTACAACAAAAGAAATCAGATTGGGTTAGTAAACTATTATTAAGGTCCTTTCCAACCTAAAACTGTTGTCTTTAGTGTTTTTTCTAGTTTATTTTCACCATGCATTTTCTCATTCTTATCCATTTAATGTTTTTTCCTCCCAATCTTTTTGTTCTCTATGCTATCATAATGTAATCTGTGAATAATATCCATGATAAGAAATCAGTGACCTAATACGTTACCTTTCTTAAGACCATTAGCAATTGGAAAAATAAAGAAGTTAAGAATACAATGCTTAGCTAAAAAAAAAAAAAAAAGAGTTGCTAATAATGAGAATCAGCTATGAGGATACACATAGTACAGAGAAAGCTTCAAGTAAAATGTGCTTCCTAGTGTCCTCTCGAACAGGAAACATAATTGAAATTCCTTGCCTTATGTAAATTTGAAATTAAACTTTATATTATTTGGGTATCCTTTAAATAAATTAGCAAACATTTACTCATGGCAAAACATTTTTAAAACATTAACATCAAATTATTTCTAGTTCGATAATATTAAAAATAGATAAAATGAGATTGTCAACACAATGATGAGCACGTTTGGTACAGCATGATAAAGCAGAAAAGCATACTGTACTAGAAGCTGAGACATTCATAGTTTCTACTTATGGCTCTCACACTAATAATCTGCAACTTAGGCAAATGACTATACTTCTCTGAGACTCTGTTACCCAATGTTTACAGTGAGAATTGAAATGATCACTGAGATTTCTTCTAACCTCAAGTCCTATGTTCTAAGAATATCCTGGGCCAGTAGATAAGAAACCTCCCCCTTCTCTGACCTGTGAGCTAGCTGTAGCCACTAATAGAATGATCCCACACGCTGGGGAATACATACTCACTTAGAATCAGGTCAAATAGACTGATATACCTGTAGGTGAAATCTATTTCGGAGGCTTCATCACAGAGAAGTGGGCACAAAAGATTTTCACTTGGATCCTCACAAGTGAAGGCCTCAACCCCTGGGTTTTATCTGTTCCCTGGAACTACCTTAAGTTAATTAGCCCAGCAAGGAGGATGGGTAACAAGCCTCCCTGGCCAAGGTTCTAACTGTCCTGAATATGCTCAGACCACCGCATCTGTTCACGTAGACATGATCTTTCAATTTCTTGATCTCTGCATTCACAGCATGACCATTCGAATCTTTAAAACAAGACAGCACCACACTGACCATGCTAACAGGTCCAACCTATTAATATAAGTTTTAATCCTACACTCATTTATGGTGCATCCTTCATAAAACAAAACAAATTATAACAACCAAAAGAAAACAGTAGTACTGAACCAATATGCCAAACATAATGCAGTTAACATGATTAAAAATACCATTCTCTCTTCCCTCTATATTCACCATGCAGTGGGAAAGTTAAAAAAGTAAGATTAAATATTAACTTTGATGCACACCTCTTATTTAAATCAAAGTAGAAGAATAGAGTTTGGTAAACTTTTTTTTAATAGAGTCACATAATAAATATTTTGTGAGCTATGTGATCACAGCTATGCAACTTTTCCAGCATAGCTCAGTAACATTCATAGACAATATTCTGATAAAATCTTACTTACAGAAACAGGCAGTGGACCATACTTGATGCTTAAGTTTTAATTTTCTCATTCCTGTATTAAAGTATATTTCATTAAGTGTATATTATATTTGGGTAAAGTTATAATAGGATGGCAACTAGAGTTAAAGAACCAGATAGACAGAGAAAAGATTGATTTATCAAGCCAATTTCTATAATACTACAATCAACAAGTCCATTACTTGCAAACTGCTCCTGTCTCCAGAAATTAAGTGATGCCTAGAATAAATTTATCAAGTTATGAAACATAATGGAAAATTCTTGTGTATTTAAAATAAGAGCAAGGAATCATATTATCAACATAGTCAAAAAGCATATAAAATCTAGTAAATCATGCACTACATAATAATTCATTCAAGGATAGAAATAGGATAAAAAAGAAAATGTGTTTGCACAGCTGTACAATGTGTGTTTTGAACTAAGTGCTATTACAAAAAAGGAAACACTCTTTTAAAATTTAAGTTTATAAAGTAAAAAGGTTGCAATCAGCTAATTTATTAAAGAAAAAACACTTTTCTAAATTTAGCATAAACTAAGTGTACAATGTTTATAAAATCTACTATGGTACAGTAATATCTTAGACCTTGACAATTACTCACTATTCACTCACCAACTTACCCAAAGCAACTTATAGGCCTGTGAGTGCTATTTTTGGCAAGTGCCCTGTGCAGGTGTACTAATTTTTTTTTAATTTTTCATATCATATTTTACTGTACATTTAGATAAATACTTCCCATCCTATTACAATCACTGGTAGTATTAAGTAGAATAACATGCTATACAGGTTTGGAGGCTAGCAGCAATTGTCTATACCATACGGCTTAGGCAGGTCAAAGGCTATGCCATCTAGGTTTGTGTAAGTATACTCTATGATATTTGCACATGGAAAAATCAGTTAACAATATATTTATCATAATCTCCATCATTAAGCAACACTTGACTGTATTTAAAATTTCCATTTATATAATGAGTATGGTAAGCAAACTTCATAAAAGTACACAACTTTGCATTCAAGAATGTTGGCTGTTATAATGTAAGGTCACCTTAGCTTTTTTTTCTCCAGTGCACAGTACACAAAGTGAAAGAGCAGATGTATACATCTTAGGTATTCAAAAAAAAAAAATTTAAAAAAACACAATATTCTGATCATTTATATTCCAAAGTATTTATGGTCTATGGAAATGTAATAAGGTTTCTAACAAAAGATTCCAAGATAATTCCAAGATAGAAGAAAGAGACTAGTATGATGAGAGAAGAAAAGTGGGGCTGAACTAAATAGTAATAAGATTATAAAAGAATAGAGTATAGTTATATTCCAAGATAATTTATGTGTATAGGTTTATTATGTTATCTTACCTCTTTTTTATTTATTTGTTTGTAATTTGCAGGGGGTGTTTGTGCTCACCAGAGAGAGAAAGAGAGAGAGAGAGAAAGAGAGAAAAGTGAGAAAGCACCCCCCTATGGGTGATGGTTACACGACAATACCTTCTCCTCCATTTCTCCCTCCTTTTGGGATCTTGGGCATGCATGCACACTTCCCTAGTGTGTTTTTCAAGTTGCCAGGCCCAGGACTCGAACTATGCAGTCTGCCTTGCAGGACTCCTCCAGAAGCACCACATCACCAGCTGGCCCTAGTCACCTTTTTATTTTTAAGATAAAAATTTTCCTGGTATTATATTTCTGCAACCAGTATAAGGATTAAGAATAAAATGTTTTTGGACTTCAATTTGAATGTGATCCATTTTTTCTGGATTTCAGTACTCTCTACTTCAAGTGAAAACATTTTCAGAGTCCTTGATAAAAGGACCATTATTTCCAAATGAGGGTGATGCTTTACAATATCAATATTTCATGTTGATAAGATTGAAACAAATAACTGGAAACCTACCCGGCAGTGTTATCTATATAGTATGGTCTTGAGAGCTATCATTAGTATTTAGGTTTGAAATTTCTATTATTAAATTTTTATTTGTTTTCTGTTTGTTTTGCTGCAACTTTTTTTCTCATTTTATGACCTTTACTGAAGAGAATTGTATCACTGGTGATTGCTGCATGCCAGGATAAATAATGAGCCACTCCAGTTTGTCAAAGGCTTTGGTCATTCCACTTTGCTATTTAAAAACTATACTTAGGAAAGTTATATCAACATTAACCAAGAGAAGAGATGCAGTTGATTCTTTGGTTAAACTACATAAAAACAAATCCTAGATTAGCAGACTTAAATTTTACTCCATTCTATGAGTCCTGGGTTAGAGAAAATTTGAACAAATCATTTAATCCATCTGCATATTAGCTTATTTTCTAGTAAAATAGAAGGAATAGATATGATCTAAATTCCTTGAAAAACGACAGGGTACAAATATCTATTTTATGATGATCTTTGGTAATTTGGGTAAATAAAAAAACTTTATAATAAAAATATAGAATAAAAATATGATCAAAAATTAAAAATACATTTTTATCTGTCTTAGCTTCTGTTCTCCATGAAAAGAGAAATTGAAATAAGATTCTGAATTTATTTGGCAAAATGATTTCTGGGAAGAGGAGGGAAAATTAAGTCAAGAGGGCATTTTCAGATTGTTTTCCACTAACAGTTGTAGGTACTCAAACCTGATGAAATCTTATCAGAGCTGGAGACATTGGCTCAAAATGGTTTATCTGCAGTTGGAGGAAGAAAGTGATCATCCTTTGGTTTCTGCCTCTCATTGGTCTAGACTTTACCAAAGAGAAATTACCTCCCTACCACATTTAAATTGTGCATACGTCAATCATCAGGATTACATCTGGCTCCAATACTGAGTATCAGAGAAATCCCAGACAGGAAGAACTTCATGCTGAAGGGAGGTTCTGACTGGCTGTACCTACAGGAAGTCAGCCATTACAGAAATGGCTGACAGAAAAAACTGGCTGAAAGAACATAAGTCAGGGTACAAGTAGAACTCAATACGCTATCTGAGAGTGAATTTAAAACTACTAGTGCAATTTAAAATAATTAATTAATTTAGAATTTAATCTCTAAATTTCTAACATAGCATTTCTTCTATCTTAATAAGACTTTGTTCTTGTTGTACATGCCTGGAGGGGGAAAAATTGCCCCTTATAAATTTTAAGAAAAAGTCTGAAACAAGAACAATAATTTTAGAAATCAGATGATGTTTTTAAAACAAAAATGAATTAAATACTAAATAGAATTTAAATTTAAATAATACAGGATGGCTGAGAATGAAACTAAGAAGTCTGTTAGTAAGGAAAGTTTAGCAGTCTTGTTTATCTGGAGGTACTGAAGCAATCCAGTATACCATAGGGAAGTGGACTGAAACAGTGGTTTTAACACTTGAAGTCATTATTTTCTCTCATCTATATTCTCTGCTTCTTAGTCTGTTTATAGAATATGGTGTCCTGCCAATTAACTTTTCTAGGATTCCTTGGCAACTACTATGAGTAAAGTCAACCAATGGGAGATTCACAAGAGACTAGAGGGAACCTCTCTGGTTCCTCTCTTTTCTTTTTTTTTTTATTTTTTGGAGAAGTTTTTGCTACAGGGCATGTGCACTGGCCAGAAAGACCGAGAGATACAGAGAAACAAAAAGCAAGAAATCACCCCCCCCCCAAGGAGGATGGTCACGCAACAATCCCTTCTCCTCCATTCTCCTCTCGGGATATTGAGCACGCACGTGCAAGCGCCTAGTGTGAGTTTAAACCGCTGGGTCTGGAACTCGAACCGCGGTCGACTACATGGGAGTCCAGCGACATAGCCATTATGCTAACTGCTGGTCCCTGGTTCCTCTCTTCATGGTTCAAGTTCCCTTCAGTGCTCTGCTTGTCATTGCTTCCCACCAACCCTAAGGAAGACATTGTACTCCTGCTATAGGTAATTATTGGGGTACTCTTTCTTTCCATGACTAGCTTTCAGACTCCCAACACCTTTGCAAACAAATTCTCTGTATTAAAATCTCTTTATTGTTCTGACTGGCATACATTTTTCTTACAAGACTCTGACTGATAGTCTATCTCTCACCATTAACAGAAATCAAAACAAAGTGGATCAAAGATCTAAAATTAAGACCTCAAACTATAAAATTACTGGTGGGAAACTCTAGGAGATATTGGAGTAGGCAAAAACATTAAAAATAAAACCCCCAAAGCACAGACAATAATCCCAAAAATAGACAAGTGGGATTACATCAGATCAAGAAATTTCTGCACAGCAAAAGACAGAGTGTGAATCAACAACCCTCAGAATGGAAGAAAATTTTTGTCAATTATGCCTCATATAAGGGACTGATAACCATAATACACAGGGAACTCAAGAGACTTACCAGGAAAAAAAAAAATCAACCCAACTAAAACGAAAAAGAGCTGAATAAACAACTCTTCTAAGGAAGACACATGAACAACCAAAAAGCATTTGAAAAATGCTCAACATCCATCATTATAAGAGAGGCAAAAATCAAAACCACAATGAGATACCAAGTAACACCAGTCAGAATGGCTGAGATTTAAAAACAAAACCAAACAAAAAATTATAAGTTCTGGTGAGGCTGTGGTGAAAAAGAAACTCTCCAACACTGTTGGTGGGAATATAAATTGGTCCACCCACTGTGGAGAACAATATGGAGGTTCCTCAAAGATCTACAAATAGAACTAATATGACACCGAAATTACAGTTTGGGTATCTACCCAAAGGAAAGTAGAACACTCAGTCAGAAAAGTGCTTGCACACCTATGTTTATTGCGACTTTATTTACAATTGCTAAGACATTTAACCAACACAAATGTCCATGAACACATGAATGGATTGAAAAATTGTGGCACATATACTCCATGGAATACTACTTAGCCATTTAAAAAAGCAAACAAACAAACAAAGAGTAAGACTCTGGCATTTGACAGAAAGTGGATGAATATGGAAGATTTACTGCTGAGTGAAGCACTCTAGGGCAGAAACTGAAAGACTAGAGTATATACAGTCATGGGAAATGGTTATGGATACTGGAGACAGTGTGGGTAGAGGGTGGGGGAAGAGAGAAAGTGTGAGGAAAGGAATTAAGGAGAAAAATAGAGAGGCAATACATTTATGGGGCACAGAAATGGCTTATTATTTGTTGATAATGACATGTATAATATTTTCAACTGGATTAGTGTGAAGTATATTCATGTTGGGTAAAGTCACTATACAAGTTATGGTGATATATTGATTGAATGTATAAAATAAAAAAACAAATACTGCTATCTGACTGATATAATACTGTTATTTTGAAATAACACACTTATAGTTTGATACAGTCTTCTCTTTTATTTGTTAAAAGTTTATTTCTTCTATGAGAGAGAGAGAGAGTGAGTTTGTAAGTCCTTCCCAACAGGGTCTTCATCTGCATTTATAGGTAGCCTCAGCCAACCCAGATCACAGGGATGAATACAAGTGCATTTTCAGGGAGTCCTCAGGACTCATGACACAAGCCCAGAACCTTCTCATGTGGGTGCAGCATCACTGAGTGCTGCATAAATGTTGCATTATCACTGTGCTACCAGTTAGCTCTTATGTTCTTCATAATGATGGCTCATTTGGCCAGTGAATTTCAGACAAGTTTCATTGTGAGGCTACAGAAAACAATATGATCCTAGGGATTATAGCAAACTGTATATGTTGGGGAAGAGGTGAGATGGAGAGTGTGTGTTTGTGTGTGTGTGTGTGTGTGTGTGTGCGTTTTATTTTTTCCATGAAAGAGAAAGAGCACGCACACATCCAACAGGGTCTTGATACCATAATCACTCTCAGCTATAGCCAGATCATAGACACATACCCAGTGTACTTAGGGAAATCTCTGGACACAAACCCAGAATTTCCCACGTGGGTCAGTCTTGCAGAACATCACATTTTACTGCACCATTGGTAGTAATAAAGTACATTACCAATCTCAGCACCACTGTCCAGACCCAGGAAATGTCTATTTTTAAAAATAATTCTCAGGACCAGCAGATGGCATAATGGTTGTGTCGATGGACTCCTACAAAGTTGACCACAGTTCAAGTCCGGACCCAGATTGGGTGTGTATGCATGCATGCCCAAGACCTTGAGAGGAGAATGGAGGAGAAGGAACTGTGGCATGGCCATCCCCCTGGGAGATGATTTTTTGCTTTCTGTTTGTCTCTCTGATAAGCACACATACCCTATAGCACAAATCTTTCTCTAAAGAAAAAAAAAAAAGAAAAACTTCTCAACTCATTTTTTTTGGACAGGTTTTTTATTTTGCTATAGAGCGTGAGTGCTCGCCAGACCAGAGAGAAACAGAGAGACAGAAACAAGAAATCACCCCCCAAAGGGATGGCTACGCTGCAATCCCTTCTCCTTCATTCTCTTTTTGGGATCTTGGGTACACATGCACACGTGCTCGTCGTGAGTATTAAGCCACTGGGTCTGGGACTAGAACCGCAGTTGACTATGTGGGAGTCCAGCAACATAGCCATTACACTAACTGCTGGTCCCTCAATTCATGTTGATACCTTTAGTCGGCATAGGCCCTTCATTCCTGGGGAGGACAGTCACTGAATTAGTAATAGTTTTGCCTCAAGGTATATTATTCTAATGCCTCCTGCTTGCATAAACATTCTCTAATTTGACAACTAAACAAGCTTCCATTTTGACCTATGAGGACAAAAAAATACATAGGCAAGACAACTGTGTGTATAGAAATGAAGTGTATCTCTGAGAAAGAAAGACTTGAATTATCCAGCACTAATCAGATGCTTGCAGTTGAGGAGAGAAAATCCTCTTGCTGACCCCAAGGAAGAATCAGTATAGGCCTTCTGACTTAGGCTGGAAGGAAGATAGGCAGCACATTAAATCCTGACAGTGACTGTTAGCCCTGAGGAAAAACCTATGGTCTGGCTCAGAGGTAGCACAGTGGGTGAAATGTGACTGGAATTAGTACTTCATTTACAGTTCAAAGAAGATGACTGCTTCCTATAGAGTGAGGGGAGGTTTTCATAACCCTGAAACATCTGGGTAGATAGTAGAAATGGTGGAAATCACCTGAATGCTTGCTCTGGGCATCAAACACGCTAGTAAACAAAGTGTTCTGGAAAATGATTAATAGTGTGGAGAGGGCTTGCTTTGTCAAATCAAGGAAGACAAAAAATGGTGCTCCGGAGACTTACAGTCTATACTTTATTCCAAATTCCACCATTTCCTATTAGTGTGATATTAAACAACTTAACCTCTTTGATCCTTGTTTGTGCATCTATAAAATGGAATAATAATAATAATGATGACAGGGAACTGAATGAAACATTCCATATAAATTGACACATGGTATTTAATAGAGACAATTATATTTAGAATTAAAATTTTTTAAGTTTATTTCTTCCATGAGCAAGACAGAGATGTGTGTGTGTGAGAGAGAGAGAGAGAGAGAGAGAGAGAGAGAGAACAAACAGGGCCTCAGCATTACAATCCTCTCCAGCCTTTAGCCAGTCCTGGATCATGGCATGCGTGTGCCCATTGTGGTCACAGAGGTGTCTGGACATGAACCAGGAACCAGCTCTTGTGGGACTGCCTATCAAAGAATCACAGTTTGCTGGACTGGAACCATCTAGTCTCAGCATTATATTTCTTCAGAAAGTCTCTAAATACAACACATGAAAAACTTAACTACAAAGGGGAATGTATTGCCTTTTTATGTTGACTCTCTCTTGACAGTACTATACCCTATGTGAGCAGTTTTCTCCCACAAAAATGACATCAGGGCCACTTTTCAACAAGTGGCATCTTTGTGTTGGGAGATAAACTGGCTAATCTTTTGGAAGAACATAACCTTGCTGCCTGTCCTATTTGTTATTACTCCTTCAGATTCCTTTTTCTCTTCTTTGGGGCAATTGTCCCCAACTTTGGAACAAATGAGGAATCCACTTTTTCCAAGTCCTAGGGCCTGGATGGGGTTCCATTTTCAGGTTCAGGAGCTTGTGAGACTCTCATTTAAACTAATTTATGCATCACATTATCTTGAATGCAGTTACCAAGTTAAAATAACTGTACCTATTCATTCTGTTGATAGATATTTAGGTTGTTTCAAATTTTCCCTAAGGGATCCTCGCATTCCTTTTCCTATAAGTAAGTTGTGAGAATTTATGCAAGCCAACTTTTTAGTCTTAGGCTCAATTTTCTTAGCTGCAAAGTGGGAAATCTGGATTAAATGACCTCCAAGTTTCCTTTCTATTCTAAAATTCTGTGTTACATCATTTCTGAATAGTGAAACATCTCATTTAATAGACAGCCCACGTCAGTGCCTACTCACTGAGTTTTGTCATCTTCTTGGGTTCTGTGAAGAACCTGAGACCATGGTGTTGAAAAAGGGGCTGTGCAATGCTCAGTCTTCCTTCCCCAGACTCCAATATGCTCATATCGTGGTCCATTTATTTAGCCTTGTATCTTTCCACTGTCCTGATATGCCACCACAGCAACATCTGGGCTGCCTGCTACAGATTTTACCTTAGGGAAAAATTCACCACAACAGGAAGACACGCTTTACCTTGCAGAGCTTTTTGGCTGTTTTGGGGGAAAACAAACATATTCTCCCAGATGAGTTAGAAGACATTTCAGAATTGATTCCATGTTGGCTATTCTCCAGGAATCTCTGCAAAAAAAAGCTACAAGGGAGCAGGCTCAGAAGTCTGACCCCAGAAGCTCCCTGTGATGTATGCTACTCTGGCACAAGTTAATTGTCTCCCAAAAACCATTCAGTTCATAAAAGCCATATAGGCTGAGTCCAAAAGCCTGTTTGAGAAAAAGGGACAGAGAACTCAAAGGATGTATAATCAGTTAGAATTTCTCTATCTTGTAAAAATAATGTTAGTATACTTACTATTACTGGTAAGAACTTGATATGAAAACTGTTTCTGATAAAGCATTTTTTTGAAGCCGCAAAAGTTCGTTTTAATAACACAATTTTGACTGAAGTACAAAGTTATCTTAAATAAATAACACAAAGTTTCCAGTTACTTTTATATATTAAAACTAACAATTATTAAAATGGATTTTAAACTACAGATATTAAAACTAACTGTCAGGAAGTAAAAGCAATGTCCTTCTAGATATCAGAGTTCCAGGTCTTCTTCTGTCTAAGAGGTTATGGTGAGGCTTAGGTTTGAGCATTGACTCAATGGGACATGATGGTTTCCTGCACCCTGTGGCATGACACTGCTGAAAGATTGCTCCTTTTCCCTTTATATATCCACAATGGATGAGAACACCATGAAGAAGGAGGTGAGATCAGTTGGCACCGAAGTATATAACATGAAGATACTTGCCTAGCACAAATTGCCCCATAATCTTCAGTTCCATGGTAATAAACATAAGAAGCTGTCATTTCAATCAAGTGTTAGTGGGGCCATGTATCTCTAGAAGCCCTTCCAGGCTTCTTTTTTTTTTTCTCTCTCTCTTTTTTTTTTTTTTTTGGAGAGATTTTCACTGTAGGGCGCATGCGCTCGCCAGACAGACAGAGAGACATAGAGACAGAAAGCGAGAAATCACCCCCCAGGGGGGATGGTCATGCCGCAATCCCTTCTCCTCCATTCTCCTCTCGGGATCTTGGGCACACACGCACATGCGCCCGGCGTGAGTTTTAAGCCACCGGGTCCGGGACACGAACCGCGGTCGACTACGTGGGAGTCCAGTGACATAGCCATTACGCTAACTGCTGGTTCCCCTTCCAGGCTTCTTCATGTGGTGGCAACAGTGAGAAGGGGTTAGCAGTTACTGCAAAGAAGTCACAGAACACGACACAGGCATCTGGCATGTTGTTCAAGCTGCCAGGCCAGGATTCAAACTGCAGTCACTATGTTTGAGTCTGACTCAGTTACCCATTAAGCTACAGTACTGGCCCACTAGATACACTTTTTTTAAAAATGTTTTTGTTTTGTTTTGAATTTGCTATAGGGTGTGTGCACTCACTAGAGAAACAGAGACAGAGACAGAGACAGAGAGAGAGAGAGAGAGAAAGTGAAGAAGCATCCTCCAGGAAGGATGAGCATGCCATCTTCTCCTCCATTTTCCTGTTGGATTATGGGCACTCATACACATGTGTCTGGTGTGTTTCTCAAGCCACCAGATGTGGGACTCAAACTGCACAGCTGGCCACGTGGGATGCAGCTGCCTTAACTACCATGCCACCAGCTGGCCTGGGATACACTTTTTAAAAAACTCATTTTTAAAGAAAACCTCTTAAATATAATTTGATAAAACTATCACTAATACTTAGCTGTTTGCTATTATCACCTATCATAAATGTGGTCTTATCTTCATATTTAATATAACACTCTATTTAACTCTTAGTCTGAAGCATGGATGAGCAACCTGGCTGAAGATGCTCAGTGGGATACACGAAGGCTCTGCTGCAGAGTCCACATGTGGGTCAGCCCTCCACTAAGCTGCAGGGCGTGGGGCCCAGGGAATGTGTGCAGCAGGGCAAGGGGCCAGGGCAGTGAGTCCCAGGCACAGGGTACACTGAGAAAGGCAGCAACATGTAAAGGAATGCTCCAGAGGACGGGACAGCTCAGAGGAGATCAGGACACAACACAGGCAATTTATGAAAACAGGGTTTGATAAGCTAGGTGAGGACTTTATCAGGCTGAAGAGGCAAACTCAAAAAAGCAGTAACCTACAGACTCCCAAGACCTCAAGAAGATGCTGCATACAGTGCTGGAGTTTACCCGAGGGCCACAGAAAAGGGCCTCCTACAATCACATCTGATCCACAAGGAAGATTTTCTCTTCTTATATTGTCTCCTCCCTGCTCTTCCCACTGATTGCCAAATCTGACAAAGCCGCCTCTCCCTGTAATGTTTCTCAGATTCTGGCAGCAGCCTTAGAACACCTTTAGCCCTACACAGTTATAGGAATATCTTGGAGAGCTGCTTCCAGCTGACAGTGCAACATGGGTCCTCCTCCAGACCCACCCAGCTACTGAAGCTCCTCAGTTCTTGAGATGCCAGATATTAAAACTAACTGTCAGGAAGTAAAAGCAATGTCCTTCTAGATATCAGAGTTCCAGGTCTTCTTCTGTCTAAGAGGTTATGGTGAGGCTTAGGTTTGAGCATTGACTCAATGGGACATGATGGTTTCCTGCACCCTGTGGCATGACACTGCTGAAAGATTGCTCCTTTTCCCTTTATATATCCACAATGGATGAGAACACCATGAAGAAGGAGGTGAGATCAGTTGGCACCGAAGTATATAACATGAAGATACTTGCCTAGCACAAATTGCCCCATAATCTTCAGTTCCATGGTAATAAACATAAGAAGCTGTCATTTCAATCAAGTGTTAGTGGGGCCATGTATCTCTAGAAGCCCTTCCAGGCTTCTTTTTTTTTTTCTCTCTCTCTTTTTTTTTTTTTTTTTGGAGAATTTTTCCCTGTAAGGA
>NW_006160142.1:3033659-3085291 GCF_000334495.1 Tupaia belangeri chinensis | reverse complement strand
CATAGAGACAGAAAGCGAGAAATCACCCCCCAGGGGGGATGGTCATGCCGCAATCCCTTCTCCTCCATTCTCCTCTCGGGATCTTGGGCACACACGCACATGCGCCCGGCGTGAGTTTTAAGCCACCGGGTCCGGGACACGAACCGCGGTCGAACACGTGGGAGTCCAGTGACATAGCCATTACGCTAACTGCTGGTTCCCCTTCCAGGCTTCTTCATGTGGTGGCAACAGTGAGAAGGGGTTAGCAGTTACTGCAAAGAAGTCACAGAACACGACACAGGCATCTGGCATGTTGTTCAAGCTGCCAGGCCAGGATTCAAACTGCAGTCACTATGTTTGAGTCTGACTCAGTTACCCATTAAGCTACAGTACTGGCCCACTAGATACACTTTTTTTAAAAATGTTTTTGTTTTGTTTTGAATTTGCTATAGGGTGTGTGCACTCACTAGAGAAACAGAGACAGAGACAGAGACAGAGAGAGAGAGAGAGAGAAAGTGAAGAAGCATCCTCCAGGAAGGATGAGCATGCCATCTTCTCCTCCATTTTCCTGTTGGATTATGGGCACTCATACACATGTGTCTGGTGTGTTTCTCAAGCCACCAGATGTGGGACTCAAACTGCACAGCTGGCCACGTGGGATGCAGCTGCCTTAACTACCATGCCACCAGCTGGCCTGGGATACACTTTTTAAAAAACTCATTTTTAAAGAAAACCTCTTAAATATAATTTGATAAAACTATCACTAATACTTAGCTGTTTGCTATTATCACCTATCATAAATGTGGTCTTATCTTCATATTTAATATAACACTCTATTTAACTCTTAGTCTGAAGCATGGATGAGCAACCTGGCTGAAGATGCTCAGTGGGATACACGAAGGCTCTGCTGCAGAGTCCACATGTGGGTCAGCCCTCCACTAAGCTGCAGGGCGTGGGGCCCAGGGAATGTGTGCAGCAGGGCAAGGGGCCAGGGCAGTGAGTCCCAGGCACAGGGTACACTGAGAAAGGCAGCAACATGTAAAGGAATGCTCCAGAGGACGGGACAGCTCAGAGGAGATCAGGACACAACACAGGCAATTTATGAAAACAGGGTTTGATAAGCTAGGTGAGGACTTTATCAGGCTGAAGAGGCAAACTCAAAAAAGCAGTAACCTACAGACTCCCAAGACCTCAAGAAGATGCTGCATACAGTGCTGGAGTTTACCCGAGGGCCACAGAAAAGGGCCTCCTACAATCACATCTGATCCACAAGGAAGATTTTCTCTTCTTATATTGTCTCCTCCCTGCTCTTCCCACTGATTGCCAAATCTGACAAAGCCGCCTCTCCCTGTAATGTTTCTCAGATTCTGGCAGCAGCCTTAGAACACCTTTAGCCCTACACAGTTATAGGAATATCTTGGAGAGCTGCTTCCAGCTGACAGTGCAACATGGGTCCTCCTCCAGACCCACCCAGCTACTGAAGCTCCTCAGTTCTTGAGATGCTCCAGTCCACCTGAGACCAGCTAGATTGTGGAATTACCAGCAGACTTCTAAAACAGAGGCTGGGGGCTGGTGGAGTGGAGTGACCTACGGTATATTGTAATAATTTTGCATACTGATTACATGTGGAAAATGACACTTAGTATACATTGGATTACACAAAATATTAAAATAATTTTTCGTTTTAAGAGAGAGATTTTGGTATAGGGTGCATGTACTCACTGGAGAGACAGACACAGAAATTGAGAAATCACACCTCTGGAGTGATGGCCATGCTGTAATCCCTTCTCTTCCATTCTCCTCTTGGGATTTTGGGCATGCATGCACACTCACCCACCATGAGTTTTAAGCAGGCAGGTCTGGGATTCAAACCATAGTCAACTACATGGGAGTTCAGCAACATAACTATTATGCCATCTGCTGGTCCCTTAAAATAAATTTTCCTTGAAAAAATGAAACAGATGATCTTCATTTAAATATCATATCATACTTTTAAATACTTTTGCATTCATTTCTCATTGGATATTCACAAAAAGAAAGTGTACCATAAGTCACACAGGTCTAATTAAAAAGCATGTTGTTAATGAAGAAAATGAAGTCCCAAGAGGTTTAAAAATTTGCCCAAGGTTGGATAGTTATGCAGATTAAGAAATAACAACAGCCCTTGTTCTTACCTCCTGGTGCTGTTTACACCATGATAATTAAGCATAGTGAAAATTGCTTATCAATTCCCGTATTACTTAAATGATCCATTACTATGATCTCCATGCACCTTCTAAATATGTGTTTGTGTCATCTATTTCTGATTACAAACTCTTGTAGAGTAGAGCATATCTTCCAGAAATGTTTAGAACATTAGAAACTTAATTGCTTTTGATGGTTACTTTCTACAAGGCTAAAAACTGTTTTTGTTTTTAAGAGAGATTCTTGCTATAGGGAGTGTGTGCTCGCCAGAGGGAGGGAGAAAGAGAGGAAATGAGAAATCTCCTCCTAGTGGAGGATGGTCATGTAGCAATACCTTCTCCTCCATTCTCCCCTTGGGATTTTGGGCACTCATGTACACATGCCCTGTGTGAGTTCAAGTGGCTGGGTCCAAACTCAAACCACAGTCAGCCGTTTGGGAGTCCAGCACCTCAGTCACCTTGCCACCTCCTCACCCTGGCAAAAGATTTTTAACATCTTGTTAAAACCTGTTTTTTTATACTTAAAAAAAAAAGGTTATGTTCCATTATCCCAATTCTGTTTATATTTCAAGAGCCCAGTGGAGTAAATAAAAGAAGAAAGGAATACTAGAGGAAAAAGGTAAGAGGAAGGAGAGGAGAGGGAAGGAAAAAGGAAAAGAAGGGAAGGAGAGAAGGAGGAAAGGAAGAAGGGAGGAAAGAGAAGGAAGGTCTCAATAAAACTAAAATACTACATGATCTAGGTCTTGAATCATTTAGCATCAAATGATGCTTGCATTTCATTTACAAGTAGTTTCATCCATTAAACACAATTATAGCTATGCAGACAAAGCATATTGATTCAGCTGCAAGTATCCAAGGTCTATGCTAATATCTTTCCAAATCCAAGTGACAAATTCAGCTTATAAATGGCTTCTTTTTAAAAAAATTCTACCAAGAAATATTATTTAAGGTGCTTCAACTATTTCTCCTAATTTTGTACTACATTAAAAGATATCATATGTTATACCTAAGAATCCAAAATATGATGAAGTTTCCCAAGTAGTTTTTAGGAGAACACAATTATTTTATAGTTTTGATTAGCCAGAAATACAACTCTTTCTTCTTAAACTCTCTTCTATTGAAGGAAAAAAGAGCTAGATAGCAAAAATTTTAACAAATAAAAACATATAATAGGGATTCATAGAAAAAGTATATTAGAAAATGTTTCAAAATAATTATTCAAAAAGCACCACTTAATAAAATGACAAATATATCTTCAGTTTTAAGAGAAAAGGGAAATTATCCATTTGTGACATTGGGTTAACTTTTTAATTAGTTTTTTTTTTTTAATTTTCAGAGGGCGCATGTGCTTGTTACAGACAGAGAAAGGGACAGTCAGAAAACACTTGTTCCCTTTGTGAATAGACACACTGAAATCCCTTCTCCTCCATTACTCCCTCCTTTGGGGATCTTAGAGATGCACACACACACACACATACCTGTCATGTTTTTCAAACTTCTGAGTCTGAGACTTGAACTACATAGTCTGCCACATGGGATCCAACTACCTTCAACACCACACTACCAGCTGACCTGAATTATTTTCTTAGATCATGACCCAAGTCAGAGTAATAGACAATACAGAAACAATTTATGTAAAATACCAGTATTAATAGTAATGATCAGTCAGCTCCATGACATAGCAGTAATGTGCTGCTCACTCCTGTGGAAGCTGGATCCCACATGGCAATCAGAGTTCAAATCCCCAGTAAGGTCATTTTGGAACATGCCAGGCACACATGCACATGTCTAAACTCCAATGGGCTGGAGACTGGAGGAGGGGGTTCTGTGACCAGATGCTATGGAGAGTGCTCCTCTCTGTCTCTCACTCTGATGTGCATGTTCATGGGCTTTATTAGGAATTAAGAAAAATGAACAAGTAAACAGCAGTAATAGAATGTCCCTTTTAAATAATAACAGCTACCATTTGTTTAGAATTTAACATACACTAGAAGTTGTGCTAATTTCATTTTAGGTATTTAGCTTATAGTAGCAATAATGCTTGAATTCATTGACCCTTTGAGTATGCCTGGCACATGAAAGCACTGAAATGTATAATTAATAAAATTGTATAAAGACTTTTACACTCTCCTCTGTGATTATCTCAGTAATACTATATGGTAGTCACAGCAAATAATATTTGCTCTATTTACACTAAAGATCAGAGATATTAAATGAACAATCAAAGATTCAGATCAAATAATGTTTCTTGAATACCTTTAACATGCCAAACAGTTTTCTAATTTATTTCACATATGCTATAACATCCTGAAAGAGCCTCATGGGGGCAGGTTCAAAGAGGTCTTGCCACCTCCTCAATATGTCAAGATTCTAAAACTTACACATTTGTTCTTCAACTTAGAACTTATGATGACAGACTGACAAAAGAACTCTGATCATGATGCTGTCAATAATCAGCAGAGCAGGATATTTACACAGATAAAGAATAAGTTAAGAGACTCTCTTTTTCTAAACATGTGCCCTAGTATTAAGAATCCTATGATAGTGGTAAACATATGACAAAACATAGACTGAAGTAACACAGTATTCTTTAGATACTCATATGTGAGTGATTGCCAAAGTATTTAGCTCTTTACCTCCAGAGAATTTAGTTAATCCTCATGCAAACTCTTTTCTTGGGCATTAACAGGCTTTCCACTGGACAGCTGAATCAGTGGACTTTCCAAAGTGAGCAGTCTTACTTCTTGAATACTCACTAACTGCATGACTGCTAATTTGCTCATTATTACTTCAGTGTACTAAGTGATAGTTTTTTGGCTTGAAATAGTTAATGATTCTGCTAATTGCCTAATTTACTCCTGGGAACACTCTACTAAAAGAAGCTAGCTGAATACAAAATACTGTGCACCAGATGCTTCAACTCTTTTCACCAAAACACCTAGGGATCTGCAGAAGAGGGATTTCCCCTGTTCTCACTTAACCTCCAGAGAATTAAAGGACAAAAGCAATACTTAGAGCAACTGGATTTGAACCCACATGCACTGTTATTGTTCTCATACCTGGTTTTTTGGCAATCTGGAGAGCCACAACACAATAAGTATGCATAAAAATGTAAAGTTAGAAGCAGAGCCTATTTTATTTGAAATTAAGTTAATGAAAATATTTTGAAAGTGAAATTCATGTATCTTTAATTTATTAAAGAGAATTAGTAACCAATTTGTAATTCATATATATAACATATAAACTTTATTTTTCAACATAAACTCCAGCAATTTAAAGACACTTTTGTAAGTAATGATACTAGCTTATTAGTCCATCCCTAAAGAACTAAAGGTCCTAGGAATTTAAGTGTCAACAGTGTCTTTTTATTTATTGAGTGCAAATCTATGCCCTTTAAAGATTTTTTTAATAGACTAAGAAAAAAGAAGTGAAAAGAGACAAACCAGGATGATAAGGTAGATGCCTACTGATCACTGAAACTATTGCAAAATTGCCCTTGTTTGGTGAGAGGGATAAGCAGGAATCTTAACACGATGAAGAAGAACCCTCTGGTGAAATTTCCCCAGCTATTTCTCTGCTAAATTTTGGCTTTCTCAAAATACTCTTGTAACAAGCAGGTGTTATCCATTTTGTCCCTCCAGAAAGTCAACAAACAAAATATCTTAAACATTCCAAGACAACTCTTGCCACGACCTTTGCTCTTATCTGGTCTGTTTTTGCTTTGTCTGGGTCACTTTCACCTCTCCGTAGCCATTGCTGTGATTATGCTTTGTCTTCAGGATTGCATGGGAAATCCAGGTGTCATCTTCTGTTAACATTCTTTAATCAAATGCTTCAGAATCCTGATTCCATTGGTTTACATTTTTCATTGAAAGACTTTCTTTACTCTGAAGCTGGTCTGGGGCAACAGTGGAGCAGGATGTTTGTGGAAGTTTAATATGTATTTTGTAATTAATTTTTTTTAGATTTATGTAAGCTGAACCCATTGAGATATCTTGGTGTTCGCTGTTGTTTCTTCTGTTAATCATTAGTTATCTTCAATTAGACCATGAACAAGATTAGTCTTTTCCTCATAAATTGATGTGGATGGTCTGCCATTGTGAGCAGCATGTTCAACATCAACTTATCCCTTCTTAAATGATCAGTTTTTAGACTATTAATTTGTTTGGACCATTGTCCCCATAATATGGCCTCAACATGGTTTCACTCAAGCTTCACAATAAATTTGATGTTTGCACTTGTTTAAACAGAATTCATGTTGTTTTGATAGGGGCTCTTTTCAAACTTATATTTTCTCTTTTTATAATTATTTATAAGTAGACCTACTTTTTATGATTCTTCCTTCAAATTATTTTTCTGCAATCCAACTTAAGAATGTTGTTATTGTCATTGACACATACTTTATCCTAATTATCCTTATGAAGTTATCAGGTTATATGTGTATTGTTTCACTCTAAGAAATTTTCTGTATGCATTTCCTCTTTCTCTTTTTAAAAAAATTTTTACATTTTTTGAATTTACATTTAATCACTGTATATGTTTACAGTGTACAAAATGTTTTTCCTCAGCATAAATATACTGCATATTAGTCAAGTTGAATATATTACCATATACATTTTAGTGCCTCAAACTAGATTCTGTTCAGACACATTATCATAAATTAGTATAATCTTATTTGGATGCAAAATATTTTGTAATTCACACACAATTTTTCCATCAAATGCATATTATATGAATTTTGAAGATCCCTGATACTTCAGGGTTATAATGCTATCAACAGCACAAGACAAAATTGATGAGTTTAGATATAAATCTTCTCAAATATCTATTGGCCTAAGTGCAAGTAAATTAACTTGATAATTTTCTTGATTTTTTTCCATTCTTACTCAATCCAACATGCCTTTGGCCAATTTTAGTACTGAAGGCTATATTTTTTAAAATGTATTTATAAAAGGTAGAATGAAAAGGCCCTATATAAAATGATTTTCAAAATTTTATTTTGTTATGTAGAAAAGGTAGAGACAAATAAACATCTTCTAAATGTCAAGTTAGAAATTCTGGTCCAAGTGTTGAAGTACATGGCTATCAAAATATAGCTAATGAAGCCTTGGACTTCATTACTAGAGCTACAGGTTTCCTTTGAAATCAAGAGTCTTTTTTACTCCAAAATAATACTATAAGGCAAGAATAAAGAATTACAGATAGAATACAGGACATTGGGTAGAACAGTGAAGGAATATAAAACCAGGCCATATGGAGAAAATTGATAAAACTCATAGGCTTGAAGCTCAGGTGAGGTTAGGATCGATTAAATGAGAAGTTTGAGAAACATCTTTGTTTATAGGGTAGGAGAAAGAAATAACCCAAATTTATTGGTATGGTAGGAAAAAATATGAAAAAATAATGTATTTATCACAGAAGCTTGGGAGAGGAGAAAGAAAAAAAAAGAGAAAGTCCAAAGTTTCAAGGAGAGCAAAGGCAAAAGAGGATGGAGACTATAATGCAGCCACTGGTTTGGTAATTGATAAACTCAGAGTACATTTTTAGCAAAATGGGGGACACAGATGCTAAATATAAAGTCATCCAGAAATATCTGGTGAAGAAGAAATAAGTCAGAGAATGCTTAATTTTTTTCAAGGATTTGACTAAACCTTGAAATGTTCACCTAGTTCTTCTAAAATTATTATTCATTTGCCAAGTTAAAGCTAAAAAGAGGCACATGTCACAGTGTTTTGATTTGAAATGTAAAAATGATGCACTGGAACCTAAAACTAATTTCTTTTCTTTATTATTCCATCATGAATGTGAAAAACTTTTGAGGACAATAAGCCCTTTGTAATCTGAGATACAGAGAGTGGGAGTACACACAGCATGTATCGGAAAACATCTGTTACTGTGCTTACACAAGTCATTACACTGAAGAGTCCAAATGGTTCAAGATCAACAATAAGACACATCACTCTATTCTAATGGACAGTCTGATGTGTCTCCCCATAGCAGTTAAAAGACAAATCTTGTGTTTTGTACCTGCTGCCTCCCACATATGCTTGGCCACAAAGGATGACCAAGAGCTAGTTTATCTGGGTCACTGATGAACTAGGAGGACACAATCATTTTATCATAGAAATTAAAACTTATAAAATGGTGGAAGTATTTTGCCCAATTGCCTAATCGCACAGATGAGGAAACTTGGGTTTCACAGTATTATGTGAGGTCCCTGAGGTCATTTACAAGTCTGTAGCAGAGCTAGGATTATAACACCCTTATTATATTTTAAATTCCACAACCATCTGGAACCTGTTCATTTTAGCTGCCTTTTTTCTCTTGGATTCTATAATCAAATCATTGTTTAGAAATCATGAGTTAATGCACAATTTGGAAGAAGTATAAGGGTGAGAAGTGGCAAGAATGTATTTAAGGTGAAGGGGACCAGAGAGCAATCAAAGAACAGGAGACATTGTCATAAGTACAAATCAGGACATACAGGATTCACAGAGCGCTACAACTTGAAAAGCCATTTAAGTAAACATGGAACTTGAGAAATAATGAGACAGGGGGAAATAGTCCGCATTTATAACTGAATGTATATTTATTTGCTTCGGTTATGTACTTAGTTCTCAACTAGGCATGTTGGCAGATTCATCAGAAATATAAATCATAGCCCCTGCCTTCAAATTTTACCCACTACTCATAGCCCCTGCCTTTAAATTTTTCCTAGTAGAATAATTATAGATGAGTCTTACATAGCATTGTTAAAAGCCATTCACTGTTCCGTTGCTTGTTGCATTTACAGGTATATGATACAGAAAGGTACTACTATTATCTCCATTTTATCAATGAGAAAACAGACCAATAAAGAAAGTTGGTTAAAATCTAAGTTTTGTAAAACAACTTTAATAAGTACCAGAAACAGAATGGCTTGAAAAAACAGAAATCTAATCTCTCACAACTCTAGAATGTATAGGCTCAAAATCTCAGCAGAGCTGAGCTCCCTGTAAAATGTATCATGGAAGAATGCTTTCTTGCCTCTTCCTAGTGTTGACCTTCAATCTTGCCATTCTTTGACTTATAGATTCATAATTTCATTCTCTGCCCCTGTGGTCACATGATAATCTTTCTGTGTCCTGCCAATCATATTAGGTTTAGGGCCCACCTACTCCCTACTCCAGAATGATCTCATCTTACTTAACAACACTGGTAAATTTATTTATTGCCAAATAAAGTCATACTCTGATATGACTTGTTCATATTCATTTTTTGTGGAGAGGTTTTTGCTATAGGGCGCGTGCACTCACCAGAAAGACAGAGAGAGACAGAGAGATAGAAAGCAAGAAATCACACCTCCCCAGGGGGGATGGCCACGCCCAATCCCTTCTCCTCCATTCTCCTCTCGGGATCTTGGGCACTCACGCACACCTGCCCGTAGTGAGTTTAAGCCACTGAGACTCAAACCACAGTAGACTACATGAGAGTCCAGAGACATAGCCATTATGCCAACTGCTGGTCCCATGACTTGTTCATATTCTGAACAAGACAATTTCAACATACTTTTTTAGGGGACATAGTTTAACCTAGAACATACCAATCTAATAAAATATTTTTTGTATTTTTTTTTAGGTACAGCAAAGTGGGGAGTTTATTAGCAAAGAGGGGAATTTATTAACAAAGTAGGGAGTTTATTAAAGAAGAGGGAAGGCAAAGCAAAGCTCCCAAGAAGGGAGGGGGTCCCAAAAAATGGGTTGCCAAGGAAGAACTGTGGCAAGGGGTTTTTATTTGGGTCAGGAAGGGCTTGTCTAGACTTAGGTTCTAGGTGGGGCTTGTGCATGCATTTCCTTCCTGGTAGGGAGGGGCACATGCTGGATGGTCCAATTATTTTTCTAATTTTGAAGTGGATACCAAGGTCAGAAGGTTCTTTTTATGAAGCTTTGGGTCATGAGAACCATTATCTTATCTTCCTCCTGGAATGTGGTAGAGCCTGAAAAAAAGCCTTTGGTTTAGGTCTAGGTCATGCTGCCTATGTCAATCCCTGAGCCATCACTGTCTCCATCTCAAAACTTAGCCATTTTGAGACTGCATTTCGGGTCTACACCCTAACTATATTTTTAGGGTTCCCCTTTCCTACCTCATTCTCCCCTCTGCAGAGAAATCCCTAACTGCTGTTAGGGGCATGAGGCTTGAGGACCGTTCTAACTTCTTCCTGCTGAAACCGCTCAAGGGTGGGATGGAGGGGATGGCAGTTAAGGATCCTTTACCAGAGGACTATCTAGAGGCCCCTGCTAGAAATCTTACTGGAGACTTTGTCCCAAACACTATTTGTAGCTTCATGGATTTGCTCTGATGTGAAGAAGGGGAATCTAGATGTTTCCTGATCAATGCACCAAAATATAATGCAGAAACACAGGGGCGCATGGGTGATCAGGCCCACACTCACAGAGTGACAACATGAGTTCTTGTCCCATGCTCAGGAAGAATTAGAATCGTGGACACAGAGAGTAGGTATAGCAAAGCGGGGAATTTACTAGCAAAGCAGGGAATTTTTTGACAAAGTAGGGAGTTTATTAAAGGAGAGGGAAAGAAAAACAGATCTCCCAAGAAGGGAGGGTTCCTGAAAAATGGGTTGCAACAATCTAATAAAACCTTAATTTGACTTTTTGTGCTTATTAATTGTACAATTTAATTGTTTTGGTCTGCTAGTTCATTTTCATGTTTTTTCTTTCTTTAAAAAACTGTTTTCATAAAATATTTCTACTTGCTTTTTCCATGAGTGAGAAAGACAGCCAGAGAAGAAGAGACAGACAGGGGGGCCACTCCCCTAAGAGGATCTCAAGACCATGTTTGCTTTCCTGTAGCTTTACCCAGTCCCAGATTATGTAACTTGTCCAGGTTCACACAGGCGTTAAGAGGAGGAACCAAGGCATTCTTGTTCCAGATACCATGCTCTTGAGTATTACACACTGGAGAGTTAACTGCGGTACTAGGATCTCAGAATGGACCTGTGTTGTACACTGAGTATTGCAAGGATGCTGAGGCATTGGAAATCCAGTTAGACCATGAGAAAGTATTAATTTAGATTAGCCAAAGAGGAAAGATGGCAGAAGGTGAGTACATGAGAAAACTAGTGGAATAATATATATAAAGCCATGGAAGAAAATGTTATGTTCCAGAATCATGTGGTTAAAAAAGTTCCATAAAAGAAAAAAAGAAAAGAAAAAAAACTTTGATGATAGACAAAAATGATCCTATCCAATCACATATTTCTCTGCAATATGCCTAAACCTGCAACACCGTTACACACACAGTGACATTCACTCTAGAAAGTTAACATTCTTTTTTTTTTTTAAAGAGGGAGGGTTTAGAAATGATTATCAAAGTGGGAGTTATGCTATAATTTGCAAAATTGATAGGTCTGACTTCTAGTAATAGTAAATTCAGAATTTGAACCAATCTTCCCCTTGATCACAATTAAAAAAGTCATAGAAAAAAGAAAATTGCTAAAAGACATTGGTAAAGTAACGTAATGTGAAGAATATTAACCTAAGACATGAAGTAACACAGCAATTTAGACATATTAACTAGTCATTGGGGTTCTTTTTCCTCTAGCTCTCATTTCTCAATTACAGAAAAAAAAAGAAAAGAAAAACAAGAGACTCAGCAAGGATTTTGAGAATGCAGCATATTTATGGGGATCATTGGAGTTAAGGATTCAATAAAGTTGGGAGCTAAAAACTGGATTTGGGGTAGGGGTTCCAAAGGATAAACATGAAAGCTAAGGGTAAGAGGGGAATTACTAGCTTCTATAGGGATTACATGTCATTTTTGCATCCTCTCAATTCCTGGAATACTAATCACAAAGTCCTAGACAGAAGTCTGACCAGAAGATAACTGAAATCCTTACTGGAACAAGAAATCATTAGCCAGGTCTCAAATTATTTCTATAGGTAATGGAAATAGTTAAAGACACTTTTCAGCACACAATTAAAACATGACCAAACACAAAACACTATAGATGCTTATTATCATTATTTCTCTTCAACATTAGATAGGCAGTCTTAGCTAGAAAAATGATCCCGAAATATTTAAAAACTAAAAAGAAGGAACTAAAACTCTCACATATGCAAATGATATGTTTTTGTACATAGAGAATATAAAGGGAACCTATGCATCAGTTGGACTGCATGACATAGCAAGTTTCCTAGATGTGATGTCAATATATCAATTTAACTATATTTCCATAATTATCAAAATATTAAAAATGCTAAATAATATACTATTTTCAAAAAGTATGTCTAAGATCTTTATGCAGAAAACTACAAAAAATTAATTAGATAAAAATTTAAGAGAACTATCTGAAATGGCATAACATGTTCAAGATTTGCAGGACTCAAAATATTACAAAGTTGGTACCTATCTTCAATATGATTTATAAATTTATGTCCCAATATAAAATCCAAAAGACTTGTTTCTATTAGGTTATATAAAATTTGACAATCTGATTCAGAAACTTACATGTAAAAGACCAATAGTAATCAAGACACCAGTAAACTTAAATGGGTATACTCAAAAGAGAAAATCCAAAGAGCCAAAAAATTTGTGAAAAATTTCTCAACCTCATTAATTATGGGGACAAACAAATTAAAATCAGAAATACTATGCTAAATTTAACAAAGTGGCTGAATTTAAGACTAAGACCCAGCCATGGTGGTTCAACAATTGTGCACTGCTCTGTGATGCTGGAAGTCATGTGGGAGATCAGGGTTTGGTCCAGGTTGACCTGTACATGTGGGCATGTGTGTGTGCCATGAAACTCGATGACTGGGAAGGACAAGGATAGGATAGTAGCATGTGAACATGTCAAAGGTGTGTGTTGCTCTCTATCTCTCTATCTCCTTCTCTGTATCATTATCTTATAAAAGAAACTGTAAAAAATAAAGTAAAAAATGAAGTTAAGGGGCCAGTTTGTAGCCTGGGTGCTTAAAGGAACTGAATCCCACATGACCGGCTCCACAGTCCAAGTCCTGGAACTGGGAGCTTGAAAAAAAAAAAAAAAAAAACTAAAAGAAGTGATAAATGGAAGGGAAGGGGCTGCCACATGGAGGTGGGGGGTGGGGGTTGCTTTTGCTTTCTCCCTTTCTCTGACAAGCACACATGCCTCTGGCAAAAATTAAATTAAGAATAGGACTGACATCCCCAAGTTTTGACAAGAAAGTAAGTCAGAGATTTATCATACTTTAGGGATGTTAGTGTAAATTTTTACAACAAATCTGAAAATTAGTTTTGCCTTATCTACTAACATTGAAGATTTGCATATGCTATGACAGTGACTTCAGTCTTCTGCATATATACAATAAAGCATGTATGTATGTATATATGCTGTTTATACAGCAAACAGCAACATAAATGTTCACCAACAGAAGAATGCAAACTAAATTGTGATATATTGCTACAGTGGCAAATAAAACATTGAAAATGAATTCATATAGCCACATAAAATAACAAAGATGAATTCTGCAAACATATTGAAAGAGAGAAATAAGATATTAATACTTCAAAGAAAAGCAAGAAAGTGATCATGTTAGAATAATGGTTTCTTGGAAGCAAAACAGAGTGCAGTGATTAGGAGGGAGCAAAAGGGACTTTCTGTGAGTGCTTTATATTTTTGACCTGGATGATGGTTCCTTTCTTTTTTCACTATTAGTTACTTAGTTATTGTAAGAGGGCATGTGTACTTGATGGAATGGAAGAGTGAGAGAGAAAAAAAGAAAGTGAGAGAGAGAGAGAAAAAGGGAAAGTAAGAAAGCACCTCATACCACATTGGGGATGGCCAAGCCTCAATCCCTTCTCCTTCATTTCTCCCTCCTCTAGGGATTTTGGGCATACATGCACATTTACATGACATGTTTCTCAAGTCACCAAGTCTGGGATAAACCACACAGCTAGCCATGTGGGATCCAGCCACTGTAACCACTATGCCATGGGCTGACCCTCTTTCTTTACGGTTTTAACTGTATGTATGTGTGTGTGTGTGTGTATATATATATACATATATATATATATATATATATATGTATATATATATATATAGAGAGAGAGAGAGAGAGAGAGAGGGAGAGAGTCTTTTTGCTATAGGGCACGTGTGCTCACCAGAAAGACAGAAAGTGAGAAATGAACCCCCGGGTGGGAGATGACAATGCCACAATCCCTTCTCCTCCATTCTTCTCTAGGGATCTTGGGCACACACACACACACACGTGCACACGCCCAGTGTGAGTTTAAGCTACGGGTCCAGTACTTGAACTACAATCGACTATGTGGGAGTCCAGTGACATAGCCATTATGCCAACTACTGATCCCATTAACTGTATATATTTAGCATGTGCTACATGATTTCTTATATACCTATGAATGATCAGTACCTTCAAGCAAATGAATATACTGATGATGGTTCTTTGATGTTCACTCCATAGTAAGCTGCTGAGTTGTAATTGCTGTCCATATTTACACCTATTACGTCACTATTAAAGGTGAGAAAATAGACTCTTGTCTACAAGTGATAAAATCCAGCTTCTTATGCAGGAATGAAGTCATATAAATATAGACCTAAATGTAACATTGGATAAGAATATAACATAACAAAGAGTCTAAAGTGAGACTCATGTATAGAAATATTTTCCCTTTTTTAAAGTTTATTTATTTATTCTATGAGTGAGAGAGAGAAGAAAGAGAGAGAGATAAAAGAAAGGAAGACAGACAGACAGGCAGGCAGACATCCATCCATCCGTCCATCCATCCATCCATGACAGGGTCTTCATGCCACAGTCTTCCCCTAGATCGTCTCGGCTGCCCAGATCACGGGCATATACATAGGCATCTTGAGCATTCAGGGAACTCCTGGAATATGAACCTAGGTGCTTTTTCATAAGGGTCCAAGTCTGCTATCACTGTGATACTGCCTGCCCCAGAAAATGTTTCTTGATTCCTTCAAATAGTTAATAAAATGTGCACTATTCAAAATTCAATGCCAATTTTATTCAACTGAATGATAATACTTGATTCACAGATACAATATAGCTTGTTAAAAACAGAATAATAGGTTGATCTTTTGGCCATGGTAAAGAGAGATATTTCTTACTCAAAACCTAACTAAATTGAAGTTAATAAGTATTTAATGATATCTGCTATATGCTAGACACTATTAGGTAAAACAAAGATGGTCTTTATTTTAAAGGAGTTTATAGTCTAAATGTAGGAGGCAAAAATACAATGGAAGTCAAAGATGCAAGGTAGATAATAAACAATATGGCTCCTTTATGGCTTGTTTGATTTTACGATTTTTAAATATTATTTATTTTTTATTTTATTTATTCATTTTTTAAATATTTTGGCCAGAGAGAGAGAGAGAGAGAAAGTAAGAAGCAAGCCATCAGGCCTGGGACTTGACCTGTCATCAGCTATGGGAAGGTGTCCAGTGCCTTAACCACCACACCACCTTCTGGCCCTGACTGTACATTTTTCACATTCAAACCATGGATTTATTTAACAGGAAGATATTGTCTCTCTTACTCCCCTAGCAAAGAGAGAGCAGAAATGGTCCAGTTTTTAGTCCTAGGGAGATTTGACAGAAAGGATTTTTATTTTTTTCCAAAAGCTCTGGATTTTTAGATTATTATCATTATATTTTTATGCTATAGAGCATGTGTGCTTGCCAGACAGACTGAGAGAGACACAGGCAAAGACAGAGAGGGAAAGTGAGAAACCACCCCCCCACCCCTCTTCCATTCTCCCCTAGGGATTTTGGACAAACATGCACACATACCTGGCATGATTTTTCAAGCCACTGAGTTTGGGAATTAAACTGCAGAGTTGACCGTGTGGGATCCAGCCCCCTAACCCAATCACTGCCTGCTGGTCAAAAGTTCTGAATTTTTTGGTTCTAGTTAACTAATCAATTCAGTTAATTATCAGTCATGAGAAAGCACTGGATGCTGTCTTATTCACTGTTGTGTACCCTGAACCTACTGCTCAGCACAGAGTAGGCCCTCAGTCAATATTTCTTCATGCATGGGAGAAAAAGAGAAGACAGTCCAAGAGGGTTGATGATCCAGAGAAGAACAAATGGGTTTACAACCAGGAAGATGGTAAGATAAATACAGGGCATGGAAGGTGTGTGTGTGTGTGTGCTTTCCTGGTAGTATATTTTTTTATGACAAAATGAATCAGTCTGGTCCTTTAAAGAAACTGAGTAATAAAAATCAGGATCCTCATAAGGAAGGAATAGAGCATGTAAGACTAAACACCTTAATATAACCAAATCACCAAATAGCATGTTTGCATTGAGATTTACAAGCATCTGTCACAGTTGCAGGAAATTAAAATAAAAATTGTTCATGCCTGCTTTCCCAGCGAGCTTACCTTCTCTAAACAATCACACCAAAGACTTAAGGAGTTAGATGGATTTAAATTTGTGCAGATAAAATCTACTATAATTTTACATACTTGCAATATGAAAAATAAAGATAAAATTCATCTCTTTAAACATGTTCTGTTGTTCAGATAAACTGTAATGAGTGAGTGTTACCGCATTTATTTTGTTCTTTTTCTCTTAATGGGTATTAGAAAACTTCCTCAATCATCTTTTGTTGTTCTCATACAAAATGTGTCAATAATCTAGAAATACAAAATTTATTTTTTAAAAATCGAAGCTAATTTCCATGTGTGACATGATTTAGCAGCAAAGCTCAAATAAAATAATAAATGCTCCAACAGTCTTATTAAAAATTTTTATCTTCATCATAAAGAAAATCTAATTGTAAATAGTCTCCCCAAAGACTTTCTTTTTACTCTGCTTTCAATTATTTTTGTGATTTCAGGAATGAAAATATGTCCAGCAATCTGTTGTTACTTTGCTACTATTGCTTCACTTTTTTTCATTTAATCTTATTTCTCACTACGTATAAGATTCTAAAAGTAGCCACAATTCTCTGAAGCTCCTTCCAGTGAAAGAAAACTAACTTCCCACTACCTTGTAAGTTGCTTTGACTAATAGACTGCATCAGAAATGACATGGCACCCATTCTTAATTGAGGCCTCCAGGTGACTTGTAGACTCCTATTCTCAACCTTTGAAATCTGCCACAATCATGTAGACAAACCAGATAGAAGGCCAGGTCATCTCCTTTCCCCAGCTGGTGGCTGACCAACCAACCGCTGGACATGAAACATCATCATAACCAGAGCAGTCCATGCAGAAATAAAGGAAATCCAGCCAAGATTAATCTAGTGGAGCCCTGATTGGATGACACAGACTCCTGAGCTAAAGGTTTTTAGTTTTAGGCCACTGTATTTCAGACTATCTGTTAAATAATAGCTGATATATCACTTCTCCATTCACTGCTTCTCTCCCTACCCCTTCATCATCACCAATATTTCAATAGCTCTGTGAACATCAATTCACCCAAATACATTGTTATTTGCTAATCTCTTTGTAGCTTTATGTCTTAATATATGTGTGAGTCCATATTGTGTTTGTGTTTGTGTTGTTGTTCTGTAGAGGTTTCTGCCTTAGGGTACATGCACTCACCAGATAGAGACAATGAGAAGGAAAATAAGAAATCACCTCCCAGGGAGAATGGTCATGCTGCAATGCCTTCTCCTACATTTTCCTCCTGGGATCTCGGGCACACATGCACATATGCCTGGTGTGAGTTTCAAGCCATTGGGTCTGGGACTTGAACCGCGGTAAGCCATGTGAGAGTCCAGCAATGTAATCACTATGCCATCTGCTGGCCCCTGTGTTTATTCTTTTTGTGACAGTGCAATATAGCTAGATTATATTTTTTTAACATAGAGACAGAAAAAATATAGTATTATTTCTTAGTGTTTGAGGGAGATAAATTTGAATAACACAACAATACCTAGCATAATAGCATAAGAATTCAATAAATACAGCTGTGCTTATAAGAAAAGAACAATAGGGTGGATATAAGGAATCCTAAGACCTGTGTACCCTTTATTGTAAATTTACCAATTCTTTAAATATGAGCAAGTCATTTTTACTCCCTGGATTTTAGTTAATTTATTTGGCAGAGACAAGGGGTCACATCTAGTGAGCTCTAGAAAGTTTTGATTCTGATACAGTTCCTGTACCTTTTTAGTTTTCTGTCTTCTCTAAGGCACATATTCATATTCATCTCTTTACTTTGGCATAATGTAAGTTTGCACATAGCTTATTTACTTTAGGTATTTGTTCAGGTGTCTGCATCACTCATGGCACTATAATACAGACTCCATAACTAACTCAACATATATAGTCCTTAATGAATAGTTATTGAGCTGAATTATTTTCTAAGACTCAAGTGTCTAGGAATCTAAGACTTCGTTGGTTTAATATAGTCTTAGTGAATTACTAAGCATAGATGTGCATATTTATTAATCAATAATGATGACAATACAAAGTTTGACTTTACAGAAAGAACATCTATAAATTAAAATATATAAAAAATTACTAAATATCACTTTATACTTTATGTTACATTACATTTTTTTGGAGAGTTTTTTTGTTTGTTTGTTTGTTTTTTGCTATAGGGCACGTGTACTCGCCAGACAGAGACAGAGAGACAGAAAGCGAGAAATCACCGCCCTCCCCCAGGGGGGATGGCCACGCCGCAATCCCTTCTCCTCCATTCTCCTCTCGGGATCTTGAGCACGCACACACATGCACCTGGCGTGAGTTTTAAGCCACCGGGTACGGGATGCGAACCACGGTCAACTACATGGGAGTCCAGCAACATAGCCATTACGCTAACTGCTGGTCCCCATTACATATTTTATTAGCTTTATTACCAAAAGTAGAAACTACATAGACATAATAGCACTATATTTCAAGTTGCTGCTTTACTTACCTGATCCTTTCCTTCAAATCATTCCCTCCTAGTCTGAGTACAGGATGATAACCATTCAAGTCTTGGACTGAAAAGGAAAACAAAATTTTCATCCTACCCATAGCCAGGACAGCATCTTCCTATCACTCCTAAAGGACTTTTCTTTTCATCGAGCTTAGTCCATTGACAACCTTATCTTCCTCCTTCTCTTTTAAACAGTGGTGCACTATGAAAACTGGAATTTTCCTTTTTCCATGAAAAATGGCATTATAAAAGAAACTTATTTCTTGTAATGTTTGTCAATTTGTGCATTTTTGTGCCAATAACTATACTAGTTACTACAATACATAAATAATAAATTTAAATAAGCTGCCCTTTAAAACTTTGTGAAAATACTTTATTAAAACTGATTTAATGATAATCCTAATGTAGACATTTCTGATGTTTTCAGATCCACTTTGCATAATATAGAATCCACAAATATTGAATTTTGAACATTTTACTCTCAGTGTCCTTAGTGTGAAGGTAATCAGGGCAAATATAGAACTTTGTGCACTGTGAAAATATGAATGCTTCTACCAGCTCCTCTTCATCAGGAGATATCCCTATGCTGAATTTACTCTCTGAGTGACACCCAAACCTGCTCTTTCAGATTCAAGTCTGCAAAATCACACTTATGATAAGGTAATAAAAGCATATAGCGCATTGAATAGAGCCACACTGAAAGTGGTATAAGCAAGTGTACAGTGGGATAAAGTTGACTTAGGAAAAAAAACATAAGTATTTGTTAGACTCATCGCACCTCTAGGAGACCATGTTACATATCTGATCACTAAAATTTTCTCTGGGCCACTTTTGTTGTGGGGGAAAAAAAATAGAGAGAGAATTGATTGGATATTTAAAAATGAGTAAACAAACTAGCCTTTTTACCATCAATGCTATTTTTGCGTCATAAAAGAGACAAAATGAATATTGGCTAAGAAAAAGAAAACACCATGCTAATCACTGCCAAGATTTTATCTTCAGCTACTAAGCAGGTATCATTGGTGCTATAGGCATTACAACAGCAACTAAAATATTTACCTAAATAAACATTTTAATGTGATTGGTCAGTTCGGCTCAGTTAATAAAAGCAAGTTTAAAAAATCTGTGGCTTGGGACCAGCAGTTGGTGTAATGGCTATGTCGCTGGACTCCATGTTGTCAACCATGGTTCGAGTTCTGGACCCGGTGGCTTAAACTTGCCAGGCACATGTGCGTGCATGCCCAAGATCCTGAAAGGAGAATGGAGGAGAAGGGATTGTGGTATAGCCATCCCCCTTGAGAGGTTATTTCTTGTTTTCTGTCTGTCTCTCTGTCTTTCTAATGAGCACACATGCCCTACAGCAAAAAACTCTCAAAAAAAAAATCTGTGACTTACTGCAAAATCTACTGTATTTTTCTAGAATCACTGATGAAACTAAATGCACTCTGAACTATGCCTATCTTGGTAATCCCTTAATTTGTTACTATCATAATAATATGTACTTTTAGGGATGTAAATAAGAATTACATAGCTCCTAACTAAAGATATGTTGTTCCTCCATATTTTACACAGTAATAGGTAATATTTATTATAAATGTTATAATAAATATTGACCTAAAGTCAAAGAGTTCCACACAGAAAGTTAGAGAAAAAATAATAAAATAAATTAATGTAGAAAAATATACATATATTTATATATTATATATAACATCGATAACTGAGAGAAAATAATAATGTAACTCAAAGTTCACTAGAGATAAATTTGTTGTGACTACTTCTGGGTATTTCCTTATCCCCCCCACTTACTCAGAATGTTTTCCCTCCACTTCCAATAATTATGCCCCGTTAGTCTCTGATTACAGTCAAAGAGTTTTCATTGAACTGACTCTGTTGAGTTCTAAGAGTAGAGACTACCCTAAGAGAAGCCAAGCACACTTGTCCTGCCTTGGTGATTAGTTCAGAAACAGTCACATAATTCATATTGGGCTGCTCTGGAACAAGGAGGCTCCATTCTAGGATTTTTGGTTTGAATCTTTTCTTCCATTGAACTAAGTGCTGAAATGGTAGAAAGCCAAAACTATCAAGCTCACCTTTCTGAGGTTTATGAAGTAACCCAATCCAGAGGAAAGGTGACATCACTTTGAGTCCTGAATCAATCCTTGCCTGAAGTCAAATCAAAGCCTAGAGTATTCAACTATTCAGTTATGTGAACTGGCAAAATCTCTTTTCTTTTTTTCAATCGGTCTGTAATTTGCATTGTCTTTTGTTTTCTACATGAAACAATTCTAAACTATACAGAAAGAAAAAAAGGGAAAAGAGATACAAAAAAAGAAAAAGAAGCTTTGCTTGATATATCAGTGGATTTCTCCTCAGTCAATCCCTGGAATCGTTCCAAGATCAGAGTAGAAAGCACTTGAAAGCAGGGTAAGCAACGAGGCAATGGGAGTGGAGTCTACCAATCTACAAACAGTTGCTAGAAAAGCAGAGTGTGCCAACACATCACAGGATGCTACAGCACTCTATGGGAATAGTGTGCACTGTACCAGAGTGGAAACGATGATCTAGCCGAATCATCATGCCGATTAGTGAAGAACTGGTGCATTCCCGTGAACTTCAGCCTGCTCCAAGAGGAAAGTAGAACTCATCATGGTGGTGAGCCCTCCTGGCATGCTCCATTCTCCAAGGGCAGCTTTGTTTCTACAGTTCCTGAACCACTAAAATTCCCAACAGGTATGCCAGCTAGAGAGCAGGAAGTAGGTTTATACTGCAATAACAGAAACAAGAGAACCATTTCCCAGTAGTGATGATGCTTCTCCCTGTGAAATCTTCTCAGTGCTAGCTTTCTCGCACATCTCACAGCAATGGGGCCCCTAACATGGCAAAAATCAAACTACGAAAAGTAGAACTTTATTTCTCATATGTTTGGATCACCATGTGTGAAGAATTACATTAATACACAAAACTTGATGAACTTAGACCCCAAAGATTGAAGAAAACTGAATCAGTTCCTCATAAACAAAGCTATGAAAAACTTCTCTTTAAACAGGAAGTTAACAAAGAAAGCAATAAGATAAAAGGTCTGGATTACAGATTTACCAGACTTGATAAATATGGAATAAATATTCAATTAGGATAACAATGCAGATGGAAGAGAAGCAAAACATAGAGAAATAAGACTCTTCCTGGAACTAAAGATAGATATATGTTGGAAAACTGAACCAATATAAGAAAAAAAATTAATGCACACTCATAATTAGACATAGAGGAAAAGAGTTATCACGAAAAGAACATAAAACAAGGCCATACATCAAATTTGTAATCTAGAGTGTTAAAAGACAGTAAATGTTTTAGAGTTTTGAGGGTAAATATTCTTAAATTCTTTACAGTAGGTTGTCGCAAAAGTCATAACCCATTTTTGCACAGATAAACAGAATACATCATGACTTTTCAAACAGCACAATAAATTTAAATTTAAATAATCATTGATACAAAAGGAAAACAAGTCTTTTTCACACATGCAATTATTAATTTACTTTTTTAAAAAATATTTTCACCATAGAGGTCAATAGAGGTCATGTGCTTACAAGAGAGCGAGCGAGAGAGAGAAAGTAAAAAATCATGCCCCAAAGGGGATGGACACAGCACAATCCCTTCTTTTTCGTTCTCTTCTAGGGATTCTGAACACAGGCATGATTTTAATGATTTTAATTCACTGAGTTCCAGACTCTAATCATGGTCAGTCATGTGGGAATCCAGTGACTTAACCACCATGCAACCTGTTGACTCAAGATTAATTTATTTTAATGGACCTCCTAGGGAAAACAGTTAACTTAAAAATAAAAATAAATAAAAAAAGTTAAAAAAAAAAACCCTAGTATTGGAGCCAACGTGTGGTCTGGTAATTAAAAGTGTTGGATTCTCACATGGCTGACCATAGTTTGAGTGCCAGACCTGGCAGCTTGCTTTCTCACTTTCCCTTTCTTTCTCTCTCAGTCTCTCTTTGGTCAAATTAAAAATAATAACAAATAGAATCAAACAAATAATTTTTAAAAAACTAGTATTAATGTGTCTAGATATATTATACAATGAAGAGGAAAACTAATTCTAAACTAATAAAATATGCACAATCTTAAAGTTGAATAATATCAAATTGAATCTAAATAAAAAATTACTTAAACAGGGACCAGCAGTTGGCATAATGGCTATGTCGCTGGACTCCCACGGAGTTGAACGCAGTTACAGTCCTGGACCCGGTGGCTTAAACTCATGCTGGGCGTGTGCATGTGCATGCCCAAGATCCCACAAAGAGAATGGAGGAGAAGGAATTGCAGCATGGCCATTCCCTGTGGGGGGGGATTTCTCGCTTTCTGTCTCTCTGTCTCTCTATCTGGCGAGTGCATGCGCACCTATAGCAAAAACATCTCAAAAAAAATAATACTTAAACAAAAGATATGACAGTAAGTAGAGTAAAATCTGGGTCCTTAAACTCAAGTTAGGTAAGTCAGTGGATATTTATCCTTTAATTTGACACAAGAAATTCAGTTAAATTATATTTCTATTTATGTGCATATATATAGACACATAAATACATATGTTTATGTTTTATTTTAAAGTACAAAAAATACACAGAAATTTAAAAAAATGGGGAAATTTAATGCAGTGGCAAAAAAGCATACAGAATAGTAAGAATAAATAAAACTGAGAAGAAAAAATTTATAAGAGTGACATAAAATATCAGGTGGGCCAGCCAGTAATGTGGTAATTAAGGTGGCTGGATTCCACATGCCCAACTGTGTAGTTGAATACTAGACAAGGTGGCTTGAGAAACAAAATGAGGGAGTGTGCGTGTGTGCCCAAAATCCTGAGAGGAGAATGGAGAACAGACTTAATATGTGGCCATACCGTCCCCTACTTGGGGTCCTTTTTCACTTTCCCTTTCTCTCTCTTTCTCTCTGACTCTGGTGAGTACATGCACCGTATAGCAAACTTAAAGAAGATGATAGATGATTGATTGATTGATAGCTAGCTAGCTAGCTAGATAATATATGGGGGTTTCTGGAAAAGTAACTACATATTTGTTCTGTATTTTTCAAAGGTCATTTATTTATATAAAGAACAAAGATCAATCAATGATATATTGCCTTTTTTTTTATAAGCTTTGGCTATCTTTCAGTGAGCGTCATAATTACTCATTCACAGAAGAATCTGTCTTCATCAACAAAAAACTGAACAAGGTGCTGATTTACATTCTCATCCAAATTGAACAGTATGCCACATAAGGAGTTCTGAAAAGAGTAGACAAGCAGAAGTATGACAGTGCCAGTGCAGCCAAATTTGGTGGGTGTGGCAACACATCCCACCCAAGCTGCAATAATTTTTGACAGGTGCTCCAACTTATGTGTGGTCTCACATTGTCATGATGGAACACAACTCTTTTACCATAGGAGCTCTGGAGGTTTCTGGATGATGGATTCATGCAAACTGTCTAACTGCCAAAAGTATGCATTTGTATTGATTGGTTGGTTCCTTGGTAAGAGCTAGGAAAACATGAAGTTTTTGAAATCCCACCCCACTGAGAGCATAATCTTCCTCTGATGAATGTCCACTTTCGATTTTGTTTGAGGTTAATCATCAGGTCGGGACCAGAACTGTTTATGCACCACATTGCTGTAAATAATCCACCTCTCATCACCAGTTATCAGTGTCTTCAAAAAAGGATCATTTTCTTCACGTTTAATGAGCATATTGTAGATGTTTATATGTGCTGTCAAATGAACTTCTGAAAGTTCATGAGGAACCCAAATATTGAGCTTCCTTATGTACCCCAGCTTCTTCAGGTGGTCATGAACACTTGAAAGATAGATGTTCAATATTTCTGCAATCCCTTGTATCATGTAATTGTGGATTAAGTGTGGATTTGACTCAATCAATACCTTTATTTTGTCATCATCAACCTTGGTGGGCCTCCCTGACCAAGGAGCATTGTTGAGATCAAAATCACCAGCATGAAATTTTGTGGACCTTTGTTGGCACTGATGTTCTTGTAGAACATTGTCAGCATAAACTTTATGCGACTTTTTACAAGCGTGACATGCTTTCTTTCATTTATGGAAATAAAACAGTAAAATATGGTGAAAATGCTCAGTTTAGTCTTCCATTTTCAACTTGTAAAATCTCTAAAACTCAACCAAATTGCTCAATTTGTTTTTTCAGATTGAAGTTAGAACTGTCAGCTGTCAAATGGCATAACAATAACATAGATGCGAATGACTCTAGTAATTCCAAAAATGAACTAGCGCCATCTGTTGAAAAAATGCGTCACGACTTTTCCGACAATCCGAAAGCCACATCTAAATTACAAATGTCACTTTAGACATATAACTATATAGAAAATGTCAAACAAAGCAAATTATTAATTAGAAGAGATGGTGCTATTAATAAGGTTATATTTTGTAATGAATAGTACATATGCATGCATACAATATAATCAGATAATACTTGCTTTACAAAGAATATGTACTATTTTCAATTTTTAATTCCTATATACAAATTCTGTTCATATTGTAAGTCATGAATGGACATATTTTTTTCCAATTTTTAAAATAATTATTTATTGGGGTCAGCATATGGCATAGTGGTACACTGCTGAACTTCCACATGGTCCCAGGCCTGGTAGCTTAAAATTCATGGTGGGAGTGTGTGTGTGTGGATTTAAGATCCCAGAAGGATAATGGAGGAAAAGGGGCTGCTGCATGGCCATCTGTCTTGGAAGTGATTTCTCACTTTCCCTCTGTCTGTCTCTCTCTCACTCCAGTGAGCATACAGACCGTAAGGCAAAAACCTCTCCCCCTCCCCCCCAAAAAAACCAGCAATAATAAAAAACCTCTTTATTTTGTTTATTTATTGGAGAGATTTTTGCTATAGGATGTATGCACTTGCTGGGGAGAGAGAGATAGACAGAAAGTGAGAAATCACCCCCTCACAAGGGGGGTGGCCATACCACAATCTCATCTTTTTTTTTGGAGAGGTTTTTCGCTATAGGGCGCATGCACTCGCCAGACAGAGAGAAACATAGAGACAGAAAGCGAGACCTCACCCCCCCAGGAGGGATGGTCACGCCGCAATCCCTTCTCCTCCATTCTATTCTTGGGATCTTGGGCACGCACGCACATGCACCCGGCGTGAGTTTTAAGCCACCAGGTCCGGGACTCGAACCACGGTCAACTACATAGGAGTCCAGCGACATAGCCATTATGCCAACTGCTGGTCCCCACAATCTCATCTCTTCCAGTCTCCTCTTGGGATTTTGGGCACACATGCACATGTGCCCAGTGTGAGTTTCAAGCCTCTAGGTCCAGGACTCTGTGGTTGCCTACATGGGAATCCAGTGATGTAACCATTACATCATCTACTGGTCCCTTTTTATTATTATTTTTAATGTCTGAAAAGAGAGAGAAAGAGAAAATGAGAAAGCAAGCCACCAGGCTCAGGACTCGAACCTCTGTTGATCATGTGAGTCTAGTACCTTAACCACCATGTCATGTGCTGTTCCTTTTTTCCCAGTTTTAAAAACTAAATATATATATACCTCAACTTTTCTAAATATTTCAAAAAAAAAACTCCAAAAACATAAAGTTACTTACAAGCAGACATATTAGTCATATAGCAAACATAGTGCATTTACTGTATGTCTGCTATATGCTGAAATACATTCAAAAAAGAGTAAAAGCAAAATCCAAACTTCAGTTATCAGACTATTTATAAAATAATGAAAATAATGCATATCCTTTGTATTTATTTATTTAATTTTGCCAGCAGGCTCGTGAGCTCATTAGAGAAAGACAAAGAGAAGAAAAGTGAAAAAGCATTCTCCATGGGGGATGGTCATGATGTAATCCATTCTCTTCCATTTTTCCATCCTTTCAGGATTTTGGACATGCACAGACATGTGCCCAGCATGTTTTTCAAATGGCTGGGTCCAGTACTCAAACCACACAGCCGGCCATGTGGGATACAGCTGCCTTAACTCCCATGCCACTGGCTGGCTCCATATCATTATTTAATCTCTGGAAGATATCCAAAATACAGGAAATTAATAGGTTTTGATGCTTTAACTTGAAATGAAGACAATTAAGTTATGAGACTACAAACTCACAAAACTAAATGCAAGGGTTATTTTTCTTAGAAACAGAAAGAAATGACATTAATGGTGATAAATGCAGAGTATGACATAACCAAGAGGGTCCTCTTTTACTGACTGAAAATTGTGAACCTTATTATATACTCAAAACTTAGAGTCAATAACACCAAAGGGAGAAAAAAATACATTACTCTTACTACTAATACTTAAAATTATTCTGGAAATTTCTAGTATATATTGTCATAAAATATGATTTTATAATGAAAAATATTTTTATTGTTTCATATGATCTTACTAGATTTATAGAAAATAAAAGACATAATTAAAATGCTATAAAGTATCTTATAAATGACTTAGTGTAAATAACAGGCTATATATGTGATTGCAAATCTATAGTTTTATTTTATTTATTTATTTTATTTTTTTGCTATGGGCACGTGCACTCGCCAGACAGAGAGAAACAGAAAGAGAGAAATCGCCCCCTAGGGGGGATGGCCACGCCCCAATCCCTTCTCCTCCATTCTCCTCTCGAGATCCTGGGCACGCATGCACACGCGCCCGGCAGGAGTTTTTAAGCCACCAGGTCCGAGACATGAACCGCCGTCGACCACATGGGAGTCCAGTGACAAAGCCATTACGCTAACTGCTGGTCCCTACAGTTTTATTTTATAACAGTCAAAATCCATGAGTAAATTAGAGATCCTATTTAACAATGAACACAAATTAACTAAAATTAAAATTTATAAAATAATATTAAGAAAATGACAAATCTCTATTTCTTCACATAAAAGAGGACTTTAAAATGACAATTGTAAATATCTATTTAGTCACATAAAAGAGGACTTTAAAATGACAATTGTATTATATATTTAACAGAAAGAGACAATAACATAAAGATGCCAATTTTTCCCAGCTACACTCCCAAATCACCACCAACATCAAATCCAGACTCTTTAGAAATAGGAAATCCAGGGCTGGTAAGTGGTGTAGTGGTTAAGAGTGCTAGACTCCCACATGGCTAACCACAGTCCAAGTCCTGGACCTGGAGGCTTGCCTTCTCACTTTCCCTTTCTCTCTCTCTCTGTCTCCCTCTGGGCAAAAGAAAATAAAAATAAAAAAAGTTCAATAAAAAAAATTCTTTGAAAAAAAAAAAAGAAATAGGGGACCAGCAGTTAGCGTAATGGCTATGTTGCTGGACTCCCACGTAGTTGACCGCTATTACAGTCCCGGACCTAGTGGCTTAAACTCACGCGGACGCGTGTGCGTGCGTGTCCAAGATCCTGAGAGGAGAGTGGAGGAGAAGGGATTGCGGTGTGGCTATCCCCCCTGGGGGGTGATTTCTTGCTTTCTGTCTCTCTGTCTCTCTCTGTCTGTCTGGTGAGCACACGCACCCTATAGCAAAAACCTCTCCAAAAAAAAAAAAAAAAAGAAAGAAATAGGAAATCCAATTAGAGTTTCCATCTTGTCTGATCTAAATGTCAAAGGCAGATTCAGTGTTTAGCCAGTAACATTTGAGATGAAGGACGTGCACAGGGTGGCTATCGTAGACACAGGAGAAAGTCATCAGTAAGGTTCAAAAGAGAGCTTGATGTATCCTGGAAACTAAATGTAACTCAGTATTCCTGACACAAAGACAGAGCCCTGGAAGCAAGAACTGGGGCTAGTTTACTGGTGAAGAAGACTGGGCGGGCAAGGGAGAAGAAATGTGGCTAGGGATCTCAGTGACATGGTGGTACCTATATCAGTCTTTAGCTTCCAGTGGCCCTGCCAAAACAATTTGAAGAGTCTGAGTAACAGATTCTAAGAACAGCCTAAGTCACTCCTACCCAACAATACCTGATGAGGTATGTAAAGGCAGTCAGAACAGGCATTCCTACTCTAAATAATGCATTTGTACTATTTTCTACCCATTATTCTTGAAGAACTAAGTCTGCCCATTACATTGCAGCTAAGTTAATGTTTTTCAAGTTTCCATTCATTGTTTTTTATGCTTTGCTTAGTTTCATTCTTGATCACACAGCAAAGACTGTGGTAAATAATCTCTAAAGAATAACATCTAAACCTCTAGTGCATACTAAGGTCGGTTCATACTTTATTTTCTTCCTGTAATATGTAACTTTTTATTAGGATATAAATGAAGCAAATCCCTAAAGTTAAATGGGGAGGGAGACTGTCTGAACATCTCTATTGATGTTCTAGGAGCTTTGGGATTCATAGTCTTTTGAAGAAAAATAAATACCCTTCTAGAAAAAGACCATTTAATTTTCATAATCAAAATGCATACCTTGGGGACCAGCAGTTGGAGTGAAGGCTATGTCACTGGACTCCCATGTAGTCAACTGCAGTTCGAGTCCTGGACCCAGTGGCTTAAGTTCATGCTGGGTGCATGTGCGTGCGCGCCCAAGATCCCAAGAGGAGAATGGAGGAGAAGGGATTATGGTGTGGCCATCCCCCCTGGGCACAGGGGAGGGGGACGATTTCTTGCTTTTTGTCTCTCTGTCTCTGTCTTTCTGATGAGTACACATGCCCTATAGCGAAAACCTCTCAAAACAAAACAAACAAAAAAAATGCATACCTTAAATCATCTCTCCTTATTCTGCTTCTTTCTTTTTCTTTTCTTTTCTCTTTTTTTTTTTTTTTTTTTTTTTTTTTGTGAGAGGTTTTTGCTATAGGGTGCATGTGCTCACCAGAAAGACAGAGAGAGACAGAGAGACATAAAGTGAGAAATCACCCTCAAGAGGGGATGGCTGCGCCACAATCCCTCCTCCTCCATTCTCCTCTCAGGATCAGGCACCCGGCATGAGTTTAAGCCACTGAGTTTAAGCCACTAGAACCACGATCAACTACATGGGAGTCCAGCGACACAGTCATTACGCTAACTGCTGGTCCCCTCTCCTTATTCTGTTTAGGCTTGAATTCTGCTTCAAATTTTTTCTGTGACTTGTGAAACCACCATTTTGTTGTGTTTATATCTGAAAAACAACTAAAGGAAGCAATTTGAGTAATAATATATAAATGTAGATCACCAGTTAAAAGATGCTATCTAAAATCCTTTGCAGATATGAAAGTATATAACTCTATCCAAATATAGCTCATATTTTGAGGAAAGATGTTTGGCATGGAGTGAGCAAATGCACTAAGCCAGGAACTGTGCTAGGTAGTTTAATTTCATCATGAAAATAGAAGTGCAAAGTAGTTCCTATGACTCTCTTTTTTATAGATCAGGAAATAAACAGTATGAGAAGTTAAATATCTACTAAGTGATGGGTCTCTAATTTAAATCCAGAGTTGTCTGAGTACAAAATCTTTATAGTTCCTATCCTGACATTCTGATTCAAATCCCAACTTCAGACACCTTCCTTGACTGTATCAGCCCATAGCAACCTTTTTATCTGAAATCCTGTAAGTTTATAGTTCATGCAATTCAATTCACTAGAGTATTATTCTCTCATGGTCTCATTGTCTCATGTCACTCACATGCATGCATGTTGGCTGAATGCCTACAGACATTAGTCCAGGTACACGTGGTTGGTTGTCATTCATGAAGACACAGACAGAGCAGTGCTTTTTATTCCAATATGCAGAACACCTGTGTGAGAATTACCCAATAATCTACGTTTTGAGAAGGATAATTTTGTTGCATCTAAATTTAAGAATCACTGGCCTGGTTATCTGGGCTTATCTTCTCAACCCAGATAGGAACTATAAGACCGAAAATATGTGCTATTTCTTGTGTCTGCATTACACCAAAGGCAATCCTACCACAAAATAAATACTTGGTATTGATCAAGAGCAAACTGCCATGCATTGTTTTAACATCGTAGTCATAGAAAACGTGCTCTCAAAGCACTTATTTTAAACTTAACTCCCCTGAGGTGATGTGTGCTCAGTTCAGTTCATATAAAGCATCATTCACCCATTATCTACCCTGTCCTTGGGAGGACAGCAGAAGGTTCTTTGAAGAGACAGCCATGCTGACTCTTGAAGCATGAATGAAAAAAGCCAAGCATAGGGAAATTAAAGGATGTTCCAGGTAGGGGGATTAATATATGGTAAAATGACAGAGACTTGAGATAGAAACTGAATTAAGGGCCATTGGATATTCATCAGTAGTAGAAAGAAAAATTGTATGACACCTTTTGACAGATATGATTCTTGTGTATACGTCTGGAGAGTCAGAGAGACAATGACTTTGACATTCACATTCAGGGACCCAGATTTACACAGGTAGTTTTATATGTGAGCAGCATGACTATGTTAGTTTCTCAGTATGGATTATCATATGCTCTTCATACAGTAGATACAAAGCACAACCAAACTGCTTACATGACTATAGCTTCCCCTTTCTGTAATTTTCTCTTCTCTTTGATAATCTTCTTGGTCTTACATTAGGGTAGATTTCAACAAGAAATGATGCCAAGAGTTTAGTGTTGTAACATGTGAAAAGTTTAATTCTTCCTCATGTGCAGTTCTATGTTGGTTGGCATGGAGGATATAGATGTATTTTGTTTCAAAGAGCAATCAAGTTACCCTAGCTGCATCTTTTTATGGCTCCATATCCCCCTAGGTACACTTATTCACATCCCTAAAAGCCATAATTCAATCACATATTCAAACTCACTGCAAGAGAGAGGAGGAAAAGTAATCTGCATGAATGACAGTGAAAAAGAGGAAAAAAATAGATTTCATTGAGGTGATAGCAATTTTCCAAATATTGAATGACTTCATAATCTTTACGCAGTCATCTCTAGATGATGCTCTAAGAGGAGCATCTTGTACAAGTATTGATACTGAGAAATAAATGGCCCCCATAAAAATGTCTTGCAGGCCCAGCCAACAATCACAAGTGGGAGAACACTGCTGTCTGTGGCCAAGGCTTCATAGGTGGCCTAGATTCAGGTCCTGGCCTAACCAAACAGGCCAGGTACAATGGTGTGGCACACCTCTCATCCTAGCTAAATAAGACACAAAAAGAGGAGGATCATAACGTGGCAAGGCTCTGTCCAAAATATGTATCTTTCTTCTGTTATTAAAAAAAAATGTTTTCCAAAATGGACTTCCAATTACTGGTCCAACATGTAAAGATATTTTAATTTGTCATTTCCATCCTCATGACAAGAAAAAAGCTGAATAAACAAACAAAAATTAATGAATCTTAGATCCATCAGAGAATTTAGGTCACAGGGTAGGATCTCTCCTCAAAAATTGGGTAGACAAGCAAATAAGAATAATAACAGTTTAATGGGAACAAGAGCAAGGATCAAAAATCCACTGCTGGAGGAAAATTAGAACTGTGACTAATGAATCGCTGACGACTCAGTATGGACAAGCTTATGAGTTAATTACGCTAGGACTCCATTCCTAGGAATAGATTCACACTTTTCTGAGTTTTACCATTGGGAGATCCATTACATTTTCAGGTGAAGAACAGAGAGAAACCCCTTGTGCTTCTAGCAAGGAGAGGGGGAAATTACCTGTTTTAAATATAACCAAAACATACTATAAACAGCCTTATCTCAAAGGAAACTATAATATTTTTCCAGAGCCTAGCCAACTTGCAGTTTTTCCAGAGCCAAACTGAGTAGGTAGGAGACAAATACCCAACTCAGGCCCATCTGCCCTTGCTCTCTTACCTAAAGGGCAAAAAGCAGTTAAACACTTGTGAATGTCATAGCACACTTAAAGACCAAGAACTAATCATAGTACTAGAATGCATCTCCTCATTCCCTACCTTATGATCACATTAATTAACCTCCTATGTAGAATTAATAGAAGGTTACAGTTAAAGAACTACAAGGTTCAGACTTTAAGAAGTATCTAGGAAAGAAAATAAAAAGATGATGGGGAGACCAAAACAAGGGCAGTTCAGGAAATTCCAGCCTCTGACAGCTCATGCTATTATACATATTAAACCCAGCCTAACTCTTGGCCAGGTAAGCATAAAACCTCATACTAAAGTCCTATTTATCTCAATTCTTTATATCTGATATATCATGTCTGATTACCAACAAAAAAGTTATGAGAGATGATAGAATGCAAAAAAACAGTCTGAAGAGATAAAGCAAGCATCAGATCCAGATTGAGATATGACAATATAAGACCAGAAATTTTTGACAATTATGATTAATGTCCTAAAGACTTTAATGGAAAAAACAGACAATATTTAAGAACAGGTGGATAAAATAATCAGAGATGGAAACTCTAAGAAACTTGTATTCTAAGGATATTTATAATATTAGCTGCTGGTATGGTGGTGAAGGTGGCAGGATTCCACATGCCCAACCACAGTTCAAGTCCTGGACTCAGCAGTTGAAGAAAACACTGGGTGTGTGTGAGTGCATGCCCAAAATCCCAAGAGGAGAATAGAGGGGAAGGGATGGAGTTATGGTCTCCCTGCTAAGGATGCTTTCTCACTTTCCCTCTCTCTTTCTCTCCAGCAAGCACACCTTCCTTAAATTTTAAAATAATAATAACAGAAACTATAGACTTAGATCAAGAAATGAGTCACTAATTAAGGTATCTTATACACTAAGATAATTATTTTTTTCTTCTAGTTTTGCTATAGGGCTTGCCAGGGAGAGAGGAGGGAGGGAGAGGGGGAGGGGGAGAAGGAGACAGACAGAAAGAGAGAGATAAATCACTTCCAGCGGGGGTGGCCAAGCCTCACTCCCTTCTCCTCCATCCTCCTTTTGGGATTTTTGGCATGCATGTACATGGGACCCACATGATTTTCAAGCTTCCAGGTCTAGAACTCAAACTACAGAGTTGGCCATTTGGGATCCAGATGCCTTAACTTACACACCATCTGCTGGCCCAATTATTGACTTTTTAAAAGATTTATTTCTTCCATGAGCAAAAGATACAGAGATAAATCCCCAACAGGGGTCCATCTGCACCCAGTCTTACCCAGCCCCAGATCATGGGAACTCACATGCCTGGTATGCTCAGGAAGGTCTCTGGAAGCAAACCTGGAACCTTTTCTGATTCTATGAACATGGAGCCCCATTGAGTGATTGAGTGCCAGCTACCGTAGAGGAATGCCAGCAATACAGAGAGAAGAAACTTTATCCCTATTCAGTAGGCTCATAGTCTAGAAGAACCTTGTGAATATTACATGAGAAATTGTTTAAAGAATCCTACCATGAACTTCAATTATCTGATGATGAGAAATGAGATCATGTATGAAAGAAACAATCACCCATGAGCCACTAGTATATCTGTGTCAAATCTTACACATAGGGTCACTTTCATAGTACTCAGGGAACATTGTGTAAAGTAGGAGACCCATAAATAGACCGTTTTAGTAGCCTAGCTGCCCAGAAATGACCAGTAGTGTTTCTTTCTTTAAACCCAAACGTTAACCCTCAGTAGTTACATTGCAACATTTCTGAAAGAAAGCCCCTGATTGATAGAAATTCTTTTTGAATATAATTAGGAATTTCCAAGCGTTTTGCCGTATGTGAATTCCAGGGCTATGTGTCACACTCAGAAGCAATAGTATTGCAATATCTATTTAAAATAGTCTTTTTGCACTATGCCAACCATGTATGTTTAACCATACAAAACAAATTGCTCTCAGTTTTGCTCAATGCAATTTTGTATTTATTGACTTTTGCTATCATTCCTCATCTAATTGGTAATGATAACATTTATGAAGGGACAATCATGTGCCTGGGACTCTTCTAGGCATTTTACATAAATTTATCTTATGTGCTCTTTATGATTAATCTATGAGAGGATTTTATTTTAGATATGAGGAAACTAATGCAGAAAATTTAAATAATTTCTGCAATATCATGCAGTAGGCATGTGTGTTTGAACTACCTACCTCTTAAGACTGTGCTCTTCATTTTCATATCATTAAGTATTTTTGTTAAAATCATCTAAGTACAACTGACAAATTAGAGATTTTGTTTTGTTTTGTTTTTGGTAGAAGGGACATATACTCACTAGAAAGACAGAGACAGAGAGATAGAGGAAGAGGGGAAAGTACCCTTCATGGGGAACAGTCACACCACAATCCTTCTCTCTCTCTCCCTCTGTTGGGGATTTTAGGCATGCACGCACATCTCAGTTTGGACCACCTATATTTCGCATCCACACAAGTTACATTTGGTTAGGGGCTATTTTATTTTATAACACACACTAGCCAATGAGGTTTGAGAAGGCAGGATGTGTGTAATTTCCAGGTTGATCCTTAAAGTGATAGGAATGCTCTTCCTCATATCTCCTCTGCCCTGCTGCATAGATGTGGCAATAGTCGTAAACCATCTATGGGTCATGGGACAAGGGAGGAGATGGCTGGAATTCACAATAATAATAGAATAAACCATAACCTGTTTATTCCATCTATATCATTACCAGAAAAAAAAAAAGCTATATTGCATAAGCTCCTCTCATTCTGTGTCTCTAAAAAACTGTATCTTAATATAAATTCTATCTTAGTCATTTATGTATTCTCATTACCAAATGAGATGTAACTTGGTAAACACTGAATAGATAAGAAGTGAAATTATAGCAATATCTAAATCACAGATTTTTTTCAAGTTTTTGCCATATGGCACATGAGCTTGCCAGAGAGACAGTGAGAGGGAAACTGAGCAATCGCTTCTCCTCTGTTCTCCTGGGATTTGGGGCATGCAAGTACACATACCTGGCATGATTTTCAAGACCTGGACTTGAACCATGGTTAGCCATGCAGGAAATCCAGTGCCTTAACCCTCATGCAACCTGCTGGCCTGGGCTTGTCTGGGCTGTGGTGGTAAAGGTGGCAGGATTCCACATGCCCAACCATGGTTTGAATTAGTAAAAATGGTTCAAGTCCTGGACTTAGTGGTTGAAGAAAACACAGGATGTGTGTGAATGCATGCCCCAAATCCTGAGAGAATGGAGGAGAAGTGATGGAGGTATGGCCTCCCTACTGAGGGTGTTTTCTCACCTTCCCTCTCTCTCTTTCTCTCCAGCAAGCACACAAGCCTTAGAGTAAATTTTAAAATAATAATAATAGAATCAGTAGACATAAATCAAGAAATAGGTCACTAATTAAGGTATCTTATGCACTAAGATTATTACTTTTTTGGTTATGTGGCTGGACTCCCACGTAGCTGACCACAGTTGGAGTCTGGGCCTTGGCTTCAAACTCACACCAGCATGTGTGTGTGTGTGTGTGTGTGTGTGTGTGTGTGTGTGTGTGTCCATGATCCCGAGAGGAGAATGGAGGAGAAGGAATTGCAGTGTGACCATCCTCCCTGTGGGGCGATTTATTGCTTTCTGTCTCTGTGTCTCTCTCTTTCTCTCCAGCAAGCATACACAATCTATAGCAAAAATCTCTCTTAAAAAAAGTGAGCATGTAATGATTGAGAGTCATACTCAGAATTACATGCTAACAAGGCACCATTTCTGAACAACATTCTAACAATGGAAAGTACACTACTTACCACGTAAACAATCATAAACATGTTTTTAAGAGCAATAACGTGGTTAGGTCTTTTCTAGATAACAGAGAAGAATATCTCATTCTTTGCTAGTCTATAGACATATGCATTCATTCTTTGAATTAGTAAAAATGTTGAATCAATTGGGACTCCTAAAATCTAGAAAGACTTGTTAGAGGCACGGGGACTTGAGTAAGGTCCCTGAAGAGAGTAAGGATTTAGCTGAACATAACCTCTCTTTAATAGCCTTAGAGTGTGCTATTTTCTCTTATTCCTATATTCTGAACACTACATTGAAATATAGCTTGTTCTCTGTCTTAAAATAGTTCTAACTCTTGGTTTCTACCATTAGGTTTTTGTTTTATTTTGTTATTACTGATGAGAAAAATGATTCATGAGCTCCAAAGTAATATATTCCCATTGTAACAAACTAAGTAATCAAAGAAAATTGTTTAAAAACATGAAAAAAATGTGCAATTTCATCACTATTAGACAGAATATTTCATCTTTTGTCTTATTAGTAGTATATTTTTAATCATTTTAAAATTTATGAAATTATGGCTCATGCTTTATATAAAATTTTAACACACTTATATGTAAGGTATGTGCATTTAATGTTACCTTATGGGCATTTTCATGTCATTGAATATTAATAGTAAATGTTATTTTATTGACTATATAATTCCAATCAAATAGATGCAGCATCACTTATTTAAGAGATTTGCCCTTGGGCATGTGCACTCACCAGAGAGCAATAGAGAGAGAGAGAGAGAGAGAGACATTGAGAGAGAAAGTGAAAAATTACCTCCTGGGGGAAATGGCTGCTCCACAATCCCTTCTCCTCCATTCTCCTGCACGCACATGCACCCAGAGTGAATTTCAAGCCACTGGATCCAGAACTGAAACCACGGTTGGCCATGTGGGAATACAGAGACTTAACCACTACGCCATTTGCTGGCCCCACATCAGTTACTTAATCATTGCTCTTATATGTGACAATTGAATTTCTTTTGTTTTGACTTCTATAACTAATTTTTGTTAAGTTTGAAAAAATATTTCTCTGAATATCTAATTATCTTCTTGGATTTTATTTCTTGAGAATCTATTAGGTCAAATAATCTCAATAATTTTTACATATAGTGGTAAATATATTTCTGGAAATACTTAACAAAATACATGTAAACTATTTATTTCTTTGTCTTTTTACCAATTGGGAATCTTTACTTTTTTAATTGGGAATTAAAAATGTTTACTTATATAAGTAATATGTTTGTGGCAAAATATAAATAAAATATGTAGATAAATGTCCATTCCTTATTGATTCAAAATTAAATTCCAACAAAATTCATATTTGAAGGCACTTAAATGCACAGTAACTCATAGCATGGATGTCATAATTCATTTAATTTATATGAGATATTTAATTCTAAATTTATAATATAGTACAAAAGTGCAAAACAGACATACTGGTGTTATGTTTTGTATACACATTTGGACTAAATTTGAATTGCAAAAATTATAGAACTTGACATCTTTTGTATAAATACTGCTAAAGGGTCTTTCAAGAAGTTTAGATCTGTTTTTGCTCCAAAGAGCAATATATAATAGCTTGTTTTCTCTATAGTTTATTAATTTGGTAGGCTACAGTAATAGTCCATTGATTATGTAAGTTATATTGTTTTACTTAGAATTTTGAATATACTTGTTTATTGAGTCCATGTTTCATTATTTATAGAAACTGGTCACAAAAATTTGCATTTTTAATAAGTCTTTAGATATTTTCTACATACTCTGTAGTTTAAAAATTCTCCTTCAGGGAGTCTTTAGGGTTCAGCCATAGTGCAGATTTGTTTTAAGTTTACTTATTTATTTGCTTCATGAAATAGAGATAGAGAGAGAGAAGCACCCTCCATAATGTTTCATTTTGCAATAGTTCCCTGAGCCTTCCTAGCTAGCCAGGATCACAGGAACATGGGCTTGCACCTGATATGTACAGAATGACTGGAGGATGGAACCTCAGTCTTCCATGTGGCTTCCAGCATGAAAAGATGTGCTACTTCTGTACCATCACAGTTTGGCCTCTAGAGCAGATTCTTTTCTTTGCCTTTTTAGACCAAATGCTTCTTGGCTCAACCTGTCAATGACTTTTGATGTAAACATTATACTATCAATTATTGTTAGTTCTAGATGCTGTATTTTAACCTAGAAGTTCAATATAGCTGCTTCCTCAATAAGATATGTGGGTTTTTTGGTTATTTATCACCAGCCTCAGCTATGTTTTCTTATTGTATTCCAGCAAAAGTGTATGAAGCCTTGAAATCAAGCAAATCACTGAAATTTACCTATGAATTAGTAAAAGGCAATCTGAAGTGTGCCCTATTTTTAACAGTGCATTTCATAAATGGTCAGAAATTACACAAAAGGCATTAGCAGCTGAGATAGATTCATATTATAGAGTCATATAAAAGATGAAATGAGTTTTGGCTTCTGCACAAGTTCATATAATTGTTTTTCTGATAGTTTCTTGCTATCTAGAAGATAAATTTTATAGTAACTATGAAATAAGGATAAGTGGCAAGTACTTGAAAAGAAATTTTAAAAAAAGAAAAGAAAAACAGCAAAAGTAGAGCTCCATGCTGCTAATTCAAGTGCAGGTGTCATGGCCTGGTCCACTATAGAGCCTGCAGGGACCAGAAGGAAATTTAATTAGATTAATATTCTGTCCATGATTCTTTTTTCAATCTTTCACAGTATTATTTTTTAAGTGTCCACAAATCATCCAATTTAGCATTGTTATAAATATCCCAAGAATGGATGAAAGAGATGGACTAAACTTCAGTTTTTAAGATACAGCCATGTTTGGACACTGTAACCTGAGAGAGATGTAAACACAAATATCATCTGTCTGAGGGCCATGGGGAGTGAAAAGTATTAGAATCAAAGACTCTTGATGCTCTTTGTGAGACAAGTTAGTCATTTCAAGCCAATTCTTCATGGACAGATGTTCAAACAACTTGCTAAGGTTATTGTTAACAAATAGATTTTTGGAAAATGAATCAAATATATTTGACATAATCATTATATTAAAAGATACATACATGGAATCATGAAAATAAACTTAGTAATGCAGCACAGCATTTTGGTATGACAGAGGGTGATCCTTAGTTTCAGTTTATTCAGAGCAACAGAAATGACTAAAGAATTTATAAATTATTAGGAAGCCAATAAAACACTGAATATACTCTTGTTTCCTTGCAGCAGCAAGACATTATAGATCTCCAAGAAAGACTGTATCCTACTAGAGAAGAAACATAAAAATAGATTTGACAATATGTTCCAGATTCTTTTTTTTTTTTTTTTTTTTTTGAGAAGTTTCCGCTACAGGGCACGTGCGCTTGCCAGACAGACAGAGAGAGACATAGAGACAGAAAGAGAGAAATCACCCCCCAGGGGGGATGGTCACACCCCAATCCCTTCTCCTTCATTCTCCGCTCGGGTTCTTGGGCACGTATGCACACGTGCCCGGCGTGAGTTTTAAGCCACCGGGTCCGGGATGCGAACCGTGGTCAACTACGTGAGAGTCCAGCGACATAGCCATTACGCTAACTGCTGGTTCCCTATGTTCCAGATTCTTAAAAACTGGATTAAAAAAATAGTCAGCAAATGCCATGGTGGTTGACGTGCTAGGCTTCCACGTGGTTGAAACAATTCAAGTCCTGAACCTGGTAATGTAAATAATCACTCCAGGTGTGTGTGCATATATACCCCAAATCCCTACAGAAGAACAGTGGAGAAGGGATTGTGGCATGACCATCCTCTCAAGGGGAAGGTGATTTCTTACTTTCCCTCCCTCCCTCTCTCTTTCTCTCTCTCTCTGGCAAGCACATGCACCCTATGGCAAAATCCTAATCAGAAATTAATTTTGGTGGTTACTTGCACATTTTTTTGAATAATCAAAAGAGAATATTTTAAAGAATTATTTAACTTTATTTATTACTTAGTAGCTTTTAATTTGGCCAGAATGAGACAGTGAGAAAGGGAAAGTAGAACAGCAAACTGCCAGGTCCAAGACTTGAACTGCAGTTAGCCAGGTGGGAGTCTAATGACTAAACCACCATTCCACCTGCTGGCCCTGAGAATTTTTAAAGATGATAATTATTATTTTAAGATGTAGTGATGACTGAAAATTACTATGATAAAAATGACTAACAGGCTGAAATGAGTGCATTAAGCAACATATTTTAAAAATACATAACCTAATTTGCATAAAATTCTTTTGGAGGGACCAGCAGTTAGTGTAATGGCTATGTCACTGGACTCCCACGTAGTCAACCGCAGTTCAAGTCCTGGACCCGGTGGCTTAAAACTCACGCTGGGCACGTGTTCGTGCATGCCCTAGATCCCTAGAGGAGAATGGAGGAGAAGGGATTGCGGTGTGACCATCCCCCCTGGTGGGTGATTTCTTGCTTTCTGTCTCTATGTCTCTCTCTGTCTGTCTGGTGAGCACACGCACCCTATAGCAAAAACCTATCCAAAAAAAAAAATTCTTTTGGAAGTTGATGACAGTTTTGGCTCCTTTAATGATTCACAGAAACTTTCAACCCAAGTCTAAATGTCTATAGAATTTTGAGAAGTTAAATGTATTCTTTTATTAAGAGAAACTATCACTGGATAAATGTGACTATCTGACTTGGCTTAATTAACAAAGAACAAATGAAAGAAATGTGCTTTATCATGCATATTAAAATTTGTCTAAAGGATAGTTAGGGACTTATTTTTCAATGACTTAATAAAAAATAACACATTGGGTATGTAAGTTAAAAGATGTCATTAAAAAGATGTAATAAATGCAGAGATTATAAATGCAAATGTTGCCTTTATAATATTTGTTAAAGTTGGATTATTAAAACAGAGCTTTTGGTACTGTGGCTCACTGCTTGGTTCCAGGCACACAGACCCTCTAAAGTGATGGCTTTCAAACCTGTCCCAGTCTCAGGGATCTTCTTTTAAAGGCACAATGTCTGTATGGCTTGTTTCTGGGTGACCAAGCATGGTGTTCTAGAGCTCTGTGTACCTGCCGTGCTCTTCTCGCTCAGGGGCACTTGAGTCAGGTGCAGTTTGAATAGAGTTCAGTGTCCATTTTGAAAGCTGCTGCCTAAACCATTGAGGTACAGAACCCTGTTTCATTTTTGGACAGGATGAGAGATCAAAGGAGACTTCACATGTTTTTTCTAGTGAAGTCTTAGTGATTTTCTCTTGTCATTAGTTATAAAGTCTTTTTTTTATTGCAAAAGACATAAAGCTCAATCAAAAATTATTTAAGTAAACAGATAATTTAATATTGCATACAACTAATTGGTCTCAGATAGGGTTGGCTCTAAAGCCTGAGGGAGAGATTTTAATCACTTCATCGAGACTAGGCTTTCTACATCTCTCAGCTCTGCCCTAGCTGTGTGGATCTATCCTCAGGTGTTAGGAAATGGCTCACCAGAATGGTCACAAGATAATCATAGCTTCTCTAGAACCAGTGTTTTCTCAGCTTCAGGACCATGCATAAGAACAAGAGCATCATCCTAAAGATTTCCCTAAGAAGGTTCATTGAGTCATAATGTATTTATTTGGGACATGCTGCCTCCAACTTAAAAGAGCACACTGTATCACACAAATATATAAGAATTAGGGACCAGCAGTTAGCATAATGGCTATGTCACTAGATTCCCATGTAGTCGACCATGGTTTTAGTCCCAGACCCAGTGGCTTAAACTCACGCCTGGCACGTGTGCATTCATGCGTGCCCAAGATCCTGAGAGCAGAATGGAGGAGAAGGGATTGTTGCGTGGCCATCCCCTCCCAGGGGGTGATTTCTCGCTTTCCGTCTCTCTGTCTCTCTCTGTCTTTCTGGTGAGCACAATGCCCTATAGCAAAAGCCTCTCCCAAAACAAACAAATAAAAGGAATTAATACTACTCTTTTATATGTGTGTATAGTCAGTGATTTACAATGTGTATTTTTAGTAGAATGTATGCATTTCCTAAATATTTGAAGCTAAAAAGAAACCTCACTATCATCCCTCATTTCCTCATATTCTAGTGTTATTTGTAGAAAGCTGCAAATGACTTTGGAGTTTCCAAAACAGCCCCTGTGGTGTGTTAATCAGGTTCAGTAAGAAATAAAGGAAGAAACAGTTGTACATTCCATGTGTTAAGCATTAGATTAGGTGTAAATTCTAACCAAATACCTGCTGTCAGTAGAGCTGAAAGGAACCTCTGGGAAATTACAAGAACTTCTTTCTTGTTTAATATTCAAAAGCAAAAAGTGCATGGTGATGAATAACTTTTGTATAAATAAAAACATATAAATCATAAGATGTAAAGGTACTGAGCAATTCCATTATAAGGAAAATAAATTATGCTTGCTTATGAATCAAGGTAATATAAGACTTAGATTATATGATAGATTGACAGAAAATTAAATGTGAACTTCCATGGCATGCTGTATTAAAAAAGTGCTATTTTTAGAAACAAATGAATATAAAATGGTTCTCTTCAGATGCCATCTAAAATTATTATACTCAATTTTGACTGTATACAAAAATTAATTAACAAGACAGGACTATATTAAAAGTATAATAATAAAAGTAATGAGGTCATTATCATAAGAGGTGCACCTTTTAAAATGCAAATATTAAAGTTTAGTGTACAATATACTTAAGCAACAATAGAAGAAAAGCATAAAATTACATTATTATATATGATTAAACAAACCTAAATTTGAATCCCTTCACAGTTTTTTTTATTTGCAAATGATTCTATAGATTCTTTAGTGAAAAGAAAATGGTTAAATAGGAGTCCTTCACATTGTTTACAAATAATAAACTAGAATAGCAACCAAATAACTCATTTTTTAAAAAAACAAAAAGGACAAAGATGTACACATAAATAGAAGACCCTGTTGAGTTTTCTCCTGCCAACCAGGCTGGAGCAGGGTAGAAAAATGAGATGCATTATCTGACAAGGTTACAGGGTGCCTAGAGGAGGAAGGCACTGCTGCACCGATAGAGACATGCCATGTTCAGGTAATACATAAACGAGAGCAAATATTTTGCACACACATTGGAGACAGAGTAATCTTCTTAGGTTGAAGCAAAGAAAAAGAGCAGCAATTACAGAGAAAATAATACATGTTTTGTGGGCCAGGTGGTTGGGCAGTGATAATGCAATACTCTACAAGGCTTATACATAAGGTTCCAAGTTCTCCACCAAAAACTTCCCTGGACACGCTGAGCACAACTGTGCCCATGACCAGGGGCTAACTGAAACTGGGGTAGATCAGGGAATAAGGGCCCTCTGTGGGTGTGCCTCTCTCTGCTTCTCTCACTCATGGAAGAAAGAAGGAAAGAAAAAGACTTTAAAAAGTATACCTTGGAATGTCTCAGAATATGACTCTGAGCTCCGCATGGTTAGTGTGACTGAGAGTTCTCTGCAGATGATTCAGCACATTCACCTCCATAGTATGTGGATGTAGAGTATTCTGAAGTGTGGTTGTACAAAGGGAAGACCCAAATGTTCTCCCTGCCCTCAGCATTCTTCATGACTTTCTCAGTCTGTTGATTACTGGGGCAAAGACACATAACATACCCTTGCTTCCCCACTTTGGTTTGGTTCACAATCCAGGTTCTCACAGCTTCTGACCTCTCTCCTTACAATTTCTTTTTCTTCCCCCTTCTATAGTCCTGTACATTCATAGGTCTAACCCTCAGAAATTTATCCTTCCTATCTCCCAAGAACCCCTGACATCTCCCAGATGAGGTATGGACACTCTGAGTCTCTGTTATTAGAAAATTATCATTTTGACTTTCATTTGTTTGGTCTAAAAACACAATGGCACAGAGAGGACAAATATTAACAGATGGGGTCAACTAAACAAAAGTGGTTACATATTGAACCCACAGAGAAGCCAATGTTTCATTATCATCTGAGAACTTCCCCAATTTCTTAGTAGAAGGTATTGAAAATGAACTAAGTGCCCTAACCCATTCACCACGTTTAGGACAGGATGATGTGAAGAAAGAATCCAGGGTTATGGAGGGAGCTCCTGTGAAATGGCAGGACTTAGAAATGGTACAGAAATTCCTTACTCAAGACAGAACTGTCAAAACCAAGGCAGTGGAGTGAGCAGGGAATTTATAAAACTAAAATCCAAAACACTGTGTCATGAGTTCAGGAGGTCTTTCAACAGAAGAAACTAACGTGATCTAAATATTAGGTTGTTAGAAAAGTCATGATGTATTTTTCTATGTTTTCCTATGCAAAAATGCATCATGACTTTCCAGATGACATGATATAATCCAAGGTACAGGGTGGCATCATTCTCGCATAGATGAATAGTTGCATTAACTCACAGAAACGAAGTCTGGTAGCTAAAAGTAATTAACAAGTAATCCCAGTTTCACTTGCTATCTCTAAATAGATGGTTAAAGGGGATTTGATTAATAATGAACAGTAACATCTTTCAAAATTCGCTTTATCCCCAGACTAAATAATCTTTCATCTATCTAGTGATTCCAAAGGCTTTACTCAGACCTATTTCTAAAAACTACACCACCCCTGCCTTGTCAGTCATCAAGGCTTTTCTCTTTTTCTCTTGCCTTTGTTAATGATTTTTTTTTAATTACAATAGCTTGACAGACTTTTCATTTTGTTTGTTTTCTGTTACTTTTGCTGTATGTATTGTTGACAAACAAGTATTTTCCCCAGAAAAGTATGTAAGATTATTATTCTTTTGTTAATATCTTTCCCACTATCTATTCTGTGACTCTATTCTTTCTATTATTTGTTTTAAAACTCCTCCCTGGAGACAGTGTGGAAGAAGGATGAGAGAGGGGAAGAGTATAGGGAAGAAAATTAGGAAGAAAATATAGAGGTAAGACATTTGTGGGACACAGAAATGGTTTATTACCTGTTGATAATAATGTGTATAATATTCTCAACTAGTCTGGCCTGAGGTGTATTTCACGTTGGGTAAATTCTCTTTATAAGCCAAAAAGATGAATAGCAATCAAATGTTTAAAAAAATAGTAAAAAATTTTTTAAAAACTCCCCCTAAATGGGCTTACATGGGTAAGAAATAAGTGTGCAGACTTAATTATTTTAGGAAGCTGATTATAGGAAGGGAAGAAATGAGGTTCCTCTACTTATAGTGCCATTCTGATAATATAAGAAGTTTGTAGAATCAGAAACTTAGAACCAGGAGAATAAGCAAAGCTAAAGAAGGAAGTAAATGCATTTAAAAGAGTCTACCCAGAAGGCCTGCTGTATTAGGTAATTTGTTTTCTGAGCCAATTTACATTTAGGGAGAGGAGACACAAAGTTAATCCATTTCAAAAAGTCAGAGTTTAGATTTACCATCTGAATGACATTGTAAAGCAACATATCCCAAGTGAATCACCCAAACCACCAACACCGTGAAACTTTCTGGGAAAAGGGGTTTAGTGGACAATTTTTAGAAACATTGTGTTTATGTATTTGTTATTCATAAGACATAATTGCATATTAAACACTCTTCACATTTTGCTGAAATAAGAAAACCTGACGAATTTTGCTTATTTAAGTGCTTCTCAAGCCCAATGGGTCAAGATCTTTTCTTCTGAGTGGTTTCCTGTCAAATACACCAAAGCGATTGTTTTTCTAAAAGCAAATAAATGCATATGCACAGATACCTGACTTACTTTCACAACATATGCTGACATTAGAGCTCATTTACAGGTTGCATTGTAGCTTCCAAAAAATACCTATTCATTGTTCCAGTTCAGCCCCACTGGCTATCAAGTGATTCAATTACTGCAAACTGAATTGTATAATTCTTTCCTATCAATGTAGAGTTTCTAGTCAGACCTTTAAGGACTCTCCATGTCTGGCAATGAGAAAGGTTATCAGTGAAGCAGAACTATAAACATCTGTGTTTGTTTAGAATAAACTACTTCCCTTTTAATTAAATATATAGATGTACCAGAAAAATTCTACGTCACTGGAAACTCTACTAGAAGAATGTCAAATTTTCGAGAAACAGTGTATATGCCATTTGAAATACTTGAAGTTTCTCATCATTAGAAGTTTTAATCTTTTCGTTGTTACTGTTTTCAAAATGCATATCCCTTAATACACCACCTTCAGATTTCAGAATAATTAATGCTATTTCTTATTGTCAAGGGTATAGGAAAATCCATTTTAAATGTGTGGGTAGGGTTATAAAAGGAAGTTTCACTAACAAGTGTTAAAGTGTCTACGTTGTGCCAAACTCTGTCATATCCAGTCTGTTCTAAAAAATACTTTCGCCTCATTTTATATCAAGTCTGATAAAACAATGGCAATGTACTCTCAATTGTTCACTAATCTAAAAATAGGTCATTAGCATGAATATTAGACATGATTAAACGCTGCAGCATAATTATTTTGTCCTAGGCCACATAATATCCATGTGTCTTTTCTTTTGAAATCATTCCAAACTTTTTTTTTAATTTCTAAAATTTTTAGAACTGAAATACTAAAATGCTCAGACTTTCAAATTATTTGTTTAATTTTTGCTTTTTTGTTTTGTTTTGTTTTGTGTTTTTTTTTGGGGGGAGAGGTTTTTGCTGTAGGGCGCGTGCTCTTGCCAGAAAGACAGAGACAGAGAGACAGGAAGCGAGAAATCACCCCCTGGGGCGATGGCTACGCTGCAATCCCTTCTTCTCCATTCTCCTCTCAGGATCGTGGGCATGCACGCACATACGCCCAGTGTGAGTTTAAGCCACCAGGTCCAGGACTGGAACCATAGTCAACTACATGGGAGTCCAGTGACATAGCCATTATGACAACTGCTAGTTCCCAATCTGCTTTATTTTTAAATTAAGACAAGAGAGGTCTTTTTATTATTCTTATCTTTATAAGACAAAAGTTTATAATTAATTATAAAGAAACAAGTAATTATTCTGGTTTAGAAATATTCACAACAGTCTTTATACTCTTCTCAATATGTTATTGAACAGTTAAAATATATTGAGGCAATAATAATTTATATAGTTTTCATGAGCAATAAATCAGTAAGTTATCTTAGATTGAAAAGTAAAAATCATTAATAATTGTTATAATTCTGTGTCAAGGCAATGCAACCATATTTTACAGCAAGTAAATATCACAACTGTTTTCACAAGCAGTATCAATGTGACTTTTATTATACATATAAACTTTTTATTTGTATAATATGCATGACCAATAAGAAAACTTTATTGAATATCATATAGATTTTTGGGACCAGCAGATGGCCTAATGGTTACGTTGTGGACTCCCATGTAGTCAACTATGGTTCAAGTCCTGGACCCAGTGGCTTTAAACTCACGCTGGACATGTACACATACAAGCCCAAGATCCCGAGGGGAGAATGGAAGAGAATGAATTGTGGTGTGGCCATCCCCCGTGGGGGTAATTTCTTGATTTCTGTCTCTTTGTCTCTCTCTTTCTCACTGTTGAGTGCACATGTCCTAATAGCAAAAATCTTTCTAAAAAAAAAAAATCAAATATATTTTCATTTTTCCTTCCAGACATGGTGCTATATTATAAAAATAAACTAAATTGGAAAGAAAATACTGGAGGAGGGGGTAGTTTATAATAAGATTATTTTCCTTGCATTCAATGAGAAAAAATAGAGATGGTAGATCTTTGTTACATAAATTTAACATTCATTTGATTTTATTTCTTAATCTCTCTAAAATGGGATGAAAACTCAAGCTCTATGGTACAGACAAAGGTCCATAACCAGTTTTTGTTTTTGCTTTTGTTTTTTTTTTTTTTTTAGAGAGAGCTTTGACTGTTTTTTCCCTGGAGGGCACGTGTGCTTACCAGAAAGATAGAGAACCAGAAAGCAATAAATCACCCCTCCCCCAATGAAGAATGGAAACACCACAATCCCTTCTCCTCCATTCTCCTCCTGGGATTTGGGGCATGCACACACATGCACATGAAGTGAGTTTCAAGCCTCCAGGTCTAGGACTTGAATGATAGTCAACTATGTGGGAATCCTCAAGCTAGGTGCACCTTAACCACCATGCCACCAGGTGGACCCACAATAACCAATTTTAATGAGAATATTTATCAATTCCAGAGTATGTTGTTGTGAACGTTTGACTGACTTTTCTGAGTTTCTACCCGTGAAATATAACGATTATTTAAATAATCACTAAACACAAGGGCTCAAGAGAAAGAATACAGTTTAAAAAAAAATACTTTCAAAAACCATCATCCCTGGGCTTAGAGCTCATGTCCATCCTTCTGAAACATCTCAGAGAAGAATAGCTCAGAAAGACCCCTATTCTAGCACCAGTGGCCATTTCTGTAGCAATTAAGCACTTCTTTCTGCCAATGATGGGCGATAAGCTGTAACACTATCTAAACAAATTAGTCCAGTACCGTGCTTATTCTGCTGCAATCAAATGACTACATATTTCTTGTGTCTGGCAGCTCCGGCTAAGTCTGGAGCCATAATCTTAGTTGTTTCTCTAGCTCAAAATTTCTGTACTTACCCTTATTCAGTAGTATTGCTACTCTTCAAGTGAGTACAACTGAGTTAACTTTGCTTCTCTAGGTAGATTTTATTAGACCCCACCGGGTTCCAAATCTTCTTTACACTTGGGCTTTCTTAACATTTGGACTGTGATTTAGGTCAGTTCCAATTCTGAGGACTAATAAACTCAAGCAAGGGGAATTAAGTAATTTAAAGGAATCCACCTAAGCAACCTGTCCCTACCCTCACAGTCCTCCACTGAAAGATGGACTTTCACTTTAGTTAAAATTTAGTTTATATAAAAATGTGACCGCACAACTTAGAACCTACTTTTTTGAAATTGGATTATTCTGGTGGGATGTTGTCACAGTGTGAGTGTGCTCACCAGAAAGAGAAAAAGAGTAGGTAAAAGATAAATCATCCCCAGGTGAATGGCCACACAGCATTCCATTCCCCTCCTGGGATCTTGAACATGCACACACATGTGCAAAGCATGATTTTTAAGTGGCAAAATCCAGCACTTGAATTGTGGTCAGCCATGTGGGAATCCAGTGCCTTAACCACCATGGCACCTGCTGGCTCCTGGAAACTGGATTTCAAATGTGTTGCCTATGCCAGTCTCATTCTTGGTGTCTCAGTCACCTATTAGTTTGAAATACCTACATCTAAATATGCTTGCTTTTCTCACTTCCTACAAGCCCAGGTGATGAAATATTTTCATGAGTAAGCCTTTACTGTTTTCTGATAGATAAACATGATACTGCATTGCCTGCTTGGATTTCATATTGTTAGCTTCTCGATAGTCTCTGTTCTTGTGTTCTACGACTCCATGTTAGATTACATTCCCTCCTTCGATTATGGAGACCTCTTCCAAGAAGTGTTATTACTGTGTTTTCTAGAAACAATCCACTACCTGTTAGGATTACTTCTGCCAAAACATGAATCTGTATATGTCCTCAGGTCTTTCTCTACCTCATCTGTGTGTAGAATTCCTGAGTCAGGTGATGTTGATGTTGGATAACTGTGGTTAGAATGGTAGTTCTAGAAGCCAGTAGGTTGCCTAGGGGTTAGGGCACTGGAGTCCTACATAAGCAATTGTGGTTCTAGTCCTAGACAGTGTGGCTTAAAACTTAAGTTCAGTACATGTGTGTGTGTGCGTCCCAAAAATCCTGAGAGTAAAATGGAGAAGAGACTGTAGCATGGCCATCCCCCATGGGGGATGATTTCTTGCTTTTGCTTCTTGTCTCTCTTTCTCTCTGGAAAGTAAACACGCCCTATAGCAAAAATCTCAAAAAAAAAAAAAAAAGAAAAGAAAAGAAAAGAAATAAAAAGCTCTTAAACCCGAAGTATATACAATTTAGGAAAACTAGTTAAGTGAAAACCACCAAACCATAATGCACTTCTTCATATTTTACTACAATTAGCACAATTGTGATTGAAGTTTCATTATACAACTTCTAACACCAGCTGCCTTCCTGTCAGAAACCAACCAAATATGCCAAGACAAGATTGAAATTTGGACTTTCCCATGACCACTGAATTATGTGACTGGAAAGGACCAAGATCCATCTGGTCTATTCACCTGCAAACTTGGATATAAATTCTGAAACCACTACGTCTGATATATTTTGTTCTGGCTTTTTGACTTGCAATAGTATGTATGTGCTCTCCAGAAAGAGACAGAGAGAGAGGGGAGGAGTAAAAAGCACTCCCTACCATGGGAAAAGATCACATTGCAATTACTTCTCCTATATCTCCCTCCTTGGAATTTTGAGCAAACATACATGTGCCTGGATATGTTTTACAAGCCACTGTGTCCAGGATTCAAACCATAGAGTCAGCCGCGTGGGATCTATTGCCTTAACTATCGAGACATGGGATGGCCTCATATGATATGCTTTTAAAGTTTCTAAGGAAGTTCTATTGGGTTGTATGTCATGATTTTTCTGACAACCCAATACAATGTTGGTAACACATTTGAGAGAAAGTCATTACTCCTAAGGCTAAAATTCACCCTCACATAACAATGGACCCCTTATTTCTGAAATATTTTTTCACTTACTGTTATTTTATCTTTCCTGAGCACAAAATGCAAATTCTTTGTTATCCCTGATAACATGGTTTCATTGCTCTGATTTCTTTCTTTGTAGAGGTTATAACTTTGACCTTTTCTGCTGTGATATTTTCTCTTGATTTTTTTAATATAAATATCTTTTTTTTTCTCTAGAAGCTAATATTGATGTGAAGAAGTAAATGTACCTTAGAGAACTGAGTATTCTACTTTCTTATACAACTCTGTCCAATAGCAGGGGTCATGTCAAACTCACATAGAGCTTGTTTTGCTCCAATTACTTCCAAGAAAAATAAGGCAATGAGAGAATGACTATGATTATATGGTTTATAGAGAGCTAATGCTATGATTTTTTAATTTAAAGACATAAAAATTAATACTTATTCAGG
>NW_006160142.1:3029736-3033649 GCF_000334495.1 Tupaia belangeri chinensis | reverse complement strand
GAATTAACGCACAATACATTCAAAGAATAAGCTGAAAATACTGCAGTGATGTTTACAGTCAGTTTGGTGGTATGGGATAGCCCTATAGTGCACCAGGTTCCACATGACTGACTGTGGTTTGAATTCTGGCACTTGAGTATGAAAAATACATAGGGCATGTGTGTGTGTGCATGTCTCAAATCCTGATGGCAGACAGAAAAGAAAGATTAAGGTTTATGGTTTGACCATGTCTGCTTGCAGGGGTGCTTTCTTTCATTCTCTCTCCCCAGTTCTGGAAAGCACACATGAACCTCTGGTAATAAAAGGGGAAAAAAAATTGGTAATGGGCAGAAATTACAAACTGTATACTAAAAGCAATTGAAAAACTAGTGCCAATGGGAAATAATCTATGAAGGTATTTTACTTTTAACAAGTAATACTAAAGGTATCATTTTGCTATTGTATTTGTGGGAAAATAAAACCTGGACAAATTTCAGAAGGTCTTATTTCTTAAACTGCTACTTAGAGACAGCACTTGGGAGCTAAAATAAATCATCACTACAATAAACTAATTTTCTTGATTGAGCATCCACCCAGACTGCTGAGGCAAAAGTCAGTCACTTGTGCTATTGCTGTTGCCATCTGTTTCACTATTTCTCAAAGCAAGAATGATTGTTGATTAATGTGCACTATGTAAATTCATCCACTTTACAAGTAGTGACCTACAATTACTCATGCAAAACTATCTGATGAAGCAATGAGGCAGTCGATCAATGCCAATAAAACACCATTAACGATTTGGCCAGCCTGGTGTTATAGAATAGATAATATTTTTTAGCTGCTGCGACTATATTATTCAAGTAGAATTATCCAATTATAAATAGGTGAATTATGCTTCTTTAAAGGCATAAATCTTTCTGTCTTTTCATACAGGTTTCCTGATCTTAAAAAGGACATACAGACTCTTTAGAAATTAACCTACAAGATGGAGAAATGAAAGAGAAGGCATTGTGGCGTGACCACTTACCATTACAGGGTGCTCTCCCTTCCCCACCCCACCCCTCTGCCCTGCTCCTAGCCCTTCTGTTTCTGTTGAGCATACATGCCCTCTGGCAATTAAAAATAAATAAGAAAAAAAAAATTCTGTGAACAATTTTTGAAAAAATTTCATCAAGTGTTTTGTAATTACTAGATAGCTTCTCTGTTTTCTACTTTCTTAGCTCCCTATATTTCTCTTAAATGAATTTACATATTTTCTGTATATTTATTGGTTACAATAAAAACTATAAAACAACATTTAGAATTTTGGTTTTGGAATTTACTAGCTCTGTAGCTTTAGGCAAGTTATTTATTTTCTCTATATCTTGTTAGCTTTCTCTGCTATAAAAGTGAGAATAACTGCATTCAACTTTATGGAGTTATTATCAAAGTCAGAGAAAAAGTTCATATTTATAAAGTGCTTAGAGTAGGGGCCTGCCACATGGTATATACTATTTTAATAATGTTATGATTTGTATATATCTGTGTTATTAGATTATTAATATATATTTCTTTAACTGGAACTTAAACTCTATGAGGGTTAGGACTCTCTTTGTTTGTCATCATAGCCTCAAGGTCAAGCACAGTTCCTGACACAAGTGCTTAATCAATACTTTAATTCAACAATGATGATTTTGGCAATATGTATTGAAGTTTTAAAAATGTGCATACATTTTCAGTCAGCGTCCCTAATCTAGGATATTATCACAAGAAGAGAAAAAGAAAAAAAACTGGATAATTTCCCAAAGGTAAACATGCACACATGATAATTATACAATAACATTGAATATAAAAGAAAAAAAAACAGAAATGACTTAAAATATCCAACCATAACATAATTAAATTATAATACTACTATTGAATATAATTTCATTAATTGTGATGTTATAATTGCTATACTTAATGGCATAGAAAGAGGTGTGTGATTTATCATTTAGTATTATAGCAAGTTGTAAAAGAGCATTTATAGGGACAGCAGATAGCATAATGGCTACATCACTGGACTCCCATGTAGTCAACTGCAGCTCGAGTTCCAGACCCGGTGGCTTAAACTCATGCTGGGCACATGTTCATTAGTCCCCAAGATCCCAAGAAGAGAATAGAAGAGAAGAGGATGTGGCATGGCCATCCCCCCACCAGGAGGTGATTTCTCACTTTCTGTCTCTCTGTCTCTCCTGGTCTTTCTGGTGAGTGCACACACTCTATTGCAAAGATCTCTCCAAAAGAGAGAGAGAGAGAGAGAGAGAGAGAGAGAGAGAGAGAGAGCATTTATAATGTGATTCCAAATTCATAAAGACATTTGTGTGTATATCTGTGAATCTATTTCTGCTAAATATTTGAACCTATATATAGCTCAAAATAATACCATGATTAAGTTTCACTGATAGGTCATGGATATGTTTTTTCCCTTTTTGCTTCATTGCATTTCAGTTTATATAGATCATGGTGTGTCATTGATTTAAGTTTAAAATAATTAGTTAATTGTATATTTTAAAAATTGAATAAGATAAATATTTTGAATATGGTCTTGACAGATGAACTTTAAGGAATTTTTATTAATCCTGGGACATTCTACCCAATATGTAAACATCTATGAAGATCTAAAGGAAATAGATATAGATTCTCAAAGTTGGAAATTCAACATCTATCTAATGCACAAATCCATTCCATGAAATCCCTGATTTCTCATACAGACATTGTTTGACATTTTCTTAAATATTTTACAGTGGCGAACAACACATCTTAGTGGCTGAACAGCATTAAGGACATTTTAAAAATTAGACTACCTGAGATTTGTGTAATTTTTGCCAGTTATCACTACTAGTTCTTCTTGCTAAATTAATTCAAAATAACTTAATTTTCTTTGATAAATGCCTCAAATATTTGAAAACAGTTATGTTTTCATAAAAATTAATTTCAGCTAAAGACCAAATTGTAAAATATATACATACATATATGCATGCACACATACATAAACATGTACATACACACACAACCGTGAAAAGAAAATTTAAGAAGAAAGTGTGTATATCAATAAAGTCAGAAAACTGGGACCAGCAGTTAGTGTAATCGCTATGTCACTGAACTCCCATGTAGCGGACCGCGCGGTTAGAGTCCTGGACCCGGTGGCTTAAACTCATGCCGAGCATGTGTGCGTGCATACCCAAGATCCGGAGAGAAGAAGGGAGGAGAAGAGATTGAGGCGTGGCCATCTCCCCTGGGGGGTGATTTCTTGCTTTCTATCTCTCTGTCTCTCTCTGTCTTTCTGGCGAGCACACACACTCTATAGCAAAAACCTTTCCAAAAGAAAATAAAAATAAAGTCAGAAAACTTTGTGTAACTTGATAACAAAAGTAAAGCCATTAAGTAAATTACAAGGACTTCTAAATAATTCTCAGATGACAGAAATATATTGACAGATATAGAATTTCTGAAAAACAATGAGTACACCATATATCAAAAATGACAAAATATTTTTAAGTCAACAATCAGAGAAAAATGTACAGTCTTAGAAATACAAAATCAATGAGGGTCGGCAGGTGGTGTGGTGGTTAAAGGTGCTGAATTCCCACATGGCCGATCATGGTTTGAGTCCTTGGACCTGGCAGCTTGCTTTCTTACTTTCCCTTTCTCTCTATCTGTCTCTGGTCAAATTAAAAATAATAATACTAATAACAAATTAAATTAAATATTTTTTAAAAATATATAATCAATAAAATTAAAATATACGTTAAATTTCCAATACATAAATTTATTTTTTCAAACAAAACAAAGTATGATAAATATACAAAAATAAATAAATGGAGAATAGAAAATCAGCAGATCAAATTAATAAATAAAAATGCTGGTACTTAAAAATTTATAATAAAATAGGAAAAACATTTGTTAATCTAAT
>NW_006160142.1:3024144-3029715 GCF_000334495.1 Tupaia belangeri chinensis | reverse complement strand
AAAGAGCACATATATAAACTAAGAAATGACAAAGAGAAGGAAACTGTTGATATAGAGGACACTCCTTTTTAAATCCTACCAGGATGTTCTGTCCATTATGTAAATGTCTTCGAAAAATCTAAAGGAAATAGATAATATCTAGGTAGATAATTTGCCAAAACGAACTGAAGTAGAGAAAGACAGCTTTACCAAACAACTACACATACAAGAACTAGTAAAGTCATTGAGAACTACTCCGCAGCCAAGCACCAGTCCTTGATGGTTTCACGAGGGAATTCTTCCAAATTACTACACATTTGTCCTTCCACTTGGGAATCACACTCAAGGAATATGCACTGAACATGCACTTCCAAAAATATGAACATACACATGTATACAGTTATTCATGGCAACCTTATGTATAATTGCAAAATATTGAAACATTAATGTTTGAGCATATTTGTTGAATAAATTATGGTGCATACTCATGGTTTTCTACAGCTATACATAAAAATAGAGTATCTAGGAACCAATGTGGAGTGATTTCCAGGAGATATTTTTAAATGAAATGAAAAAAGCAATGTGCAAAATAGAACATATGATCTGATTTCTGTAGTGTAAGACTACACACGTGTATGTATACACATATTTATACATATACATATGTATATACATATCTACATAAATTATGTATGTATAATCATTTTTATAAACAAAATAAAAATAATGGTAACCAGAAGACATTGAAATTGGCATGGTTATGGGTGAAATACTCCTCTGAGTAAATTGTTTTTTTATACAAATTGGCTTTTGAAAACAGGTTAATGATTTACATTTACAGAAAGTAAAACTACATCAATAAGAAAGGAAAGTGAAAAATAACCTGAAACTGAAAGCAAGTGGAAACAAAATGTATTTCAGTTAAATATCATGACCATACAGAATGGGAGACTAAATAACTAATTCGAAACAGGTTATGAATACTATGACCACATACCTACATTCTTGAGCCGAGTGGGTAGGGGCTGAGAATTCAGACAAATTTTGAACTGTTTCCAGTAGTTTGGGTTATTATAGTTGTCTAGGCAAAGTAATTTAGAAGCTATGTTATATGTACTACTGACTTGAACAAATCATTAAATGCATTATGTGTTTATATTGTTGGTAGCTATGGACGGCAATGTAGAAGGGACATGCAAAAGGAAATGTAAAAAAAAAAGCAGCAAAAGTTTTGTAGAGTAATTGGAATCGGATATAATGGCATGATTTCATGATTTCTAAACATTGTGTAAGCATGCATATTGGCATGATTCTGTGTATGTGAATATGTATTTATCTATATGTATGCATATATATATACATATATATATATATATATATTTCTATGTGTCAAGACATGTGTACAGTCATGTATAGATTTCTCTATTGTCCCTGAAGAAAAGGTCAAGAAACAGATATCTCGGGACCAGCAGTTAGCGTAATGGCTATGTCGCTGGACTCCCATGTAGTCGACTGCGGTTCGCGTCCCGGACCCGGTGGTTTAAAACTCACACCGGGCACGTGTGTGTGCGTGCCCAAGATCCCAAGAAGAGAATGGAGAAGGGATTGTGGCGTGGCCATACCCCCTGGGGGGTGATTTCTCGCTTTCTATCTCTCGGTCTCTCTCTCTGTCTGTCTGGCAAGCGCACGTGCCCGATAGCAAAAACCTCTTCAAAAATAAAATAAAATAAAATTCAAGCCTATACGAGCATGATTTAATCTCACAAAATTTATTAATTTTGTTGGGTTATTTGCACTATAAAAGGGTCTTCTATTTACCAAAGGGTTCGATGCTAAGCTATTTTTTTATGCTGCAATCATTTTCCTAGTTTAAACAGAGTTAAGACTCATACTGTACTCACATATGGCTATCTCAGCAACCATGTGCTTGAGAAGAAACTTAGCCTTCTAGATGGGAGTTCTTGAGAAGATGCTGGACTGATAACCAAGGTGATGAAGGTGGTGGTCCTTGGGACAGGCTTCTGAATTAATAGCCAACTATGTGTGTGTGTAGACACACACACGCAGGCACATGCACACACACACACACACACACACACACACACAATCTTTGACATACAAGAGTTAGTTCTTATTTGCATACTCCTTATTGTTTCTTACACACTCATTCACAATGAAAAGCATGTTACAATGGTGAACAGCTGTAAAGATCTGGGAAGAGTCTGTAATAATTTTTTCAAATATTGGAATTCCACTATAGAGAAATCTCCCTGAAAAGGACAGGGGAAATTAACCAAAACAAAACAAAACAAAACAAAACAAAACAAAACTTGTCAAGTATTTAACTTGGGTTAATACACTTGTCAAGTAAAGTAAAAACAAGTTTATATTCTCCATGATTTTAGACTATGATAAAGTGGTATCTATAAGCTTCAATTTTCAGCCAGAGAAAGTTGCACAGCCATTTCTGGGGAGGCAGATGGTGGTACAGCTAGGCTTTATCTTTATAAAGTCAAACCTTTCTTTTTCTTCCAATTCTACCTCTATTCTTCTTTTCAGACTCCCAGCTGGCAGGATACCTATTTATTTACATGACTAAATAAACATTCTAACATATTTTCAAGCTTTTTAAAGAGTTGTCATTTTAAAATAAAATGACAATGCAAATTAGAACTTAAAATGCAGTTCTAATTTTATTTCTATTTTTGATTATTAAAATCAAAACAAAACCTACCAACACACACTTCTAGGGTTTTTCCAAAACCAATGACAGTTTGTTGGCAATGTTAGACTGAGTAATATGACTGTCATGCTAATAAAAATATTGTATAAGTAGTCTAATTACTGTAGAAATAGGTAAATAACTAGAAATGTATTAGAGAAGTTTGTTTGAAAGATACTGTCAAATGTCAAACCTTCTAAGTTTTTTTAAAAATTCTATTTAGTAAATTAAAAGATGAGAAAACTAAAACATTTTTGATAATAAATGAATTTATGTGATATTTTTCTCCAGGTGTACAAAGATAATTATTAGATAAAAATTTTATAGAATGTAGACAGTAAATAATTTCTGCAAAATATAATTGCTTAAGGTAATTTTACTATAAGATATGGATGAGAACAATAGTCAATTGCAATCTCACTCTGATGACCAAAAAACAAAGATGCACAGAAACAGAAATGCCCTTTGAATAAGCTGAATGTAATCACGTAATCAAACTAAGTAATCTTGTTCTTTTTAATGTATCACATACCATTCTAGATATTATCGGTCACACTAAATTAAAATACAAACACACACACCCAAAACCTTCCATTTGATGATTCTAGGCATAAAACTGAGTACAAGAGAACTAGAGTTTGGACCAAATTTTCTATAAAGGTTCATGTACACCGAATTAACTAGTTCTGTTAAAAGGCTACTATAAAAATACCCATCAGCACAAGTTATATGGATCTAGTTGAGTAGAGAAAGACTGGAATTTATCAATGTATCTGAAGAGGCTTGTAAATCCAAAGGTAAGAAGGGCATTTCAGCATTCTGTTCAGAGTTTCTAAGGTATCGTACCTCTCTAACATTCAGAGTATTTTAAAAGGAGGCTATGGTCAGGAAACCCCGGAGTTGGTCCTGCCAGCATACTTGGCCCAGTGTCTGGGACAGTTCATCCTGCTTGATTGAAGCCACACTCTTGCCCACGGAGCCAGTCTACCCTGGCAGTAGCTCCACGTTGAGGTCAAGGCCCACCTCATCTGCCATTTCCTGGAGGGGCATATCTACTTGTTCTGAGTGATCAGCAGCATCATGCTACTTATGTCCTCCATTTACTGCGCCTGGATGTCCAGAGTCTCAAACTTGTGCCTGAACTTGTCCATCAGGGGAAAGATCTTTTCCAGATTAACAGTCTTTCGTGTTGCATCCATTGACTTCAACACACTAGGCCATCCACTTGGTCATCTTAGCCACAGTCACCACCGTCTGGACTCAGGCAGCCACTGCATCAACTGGCACACTCATTCTCAAGAAATTCACACCTAGTTATGCTGGCGGATGGCATTTTTGGCATGCAACCTCATAACTTCCACATTGCCCTTCTGAATAGCCTTTTTGACTTTTTCCTCCTTATTCATTGTTGCGGTTGTTTGGCACTTCTGCTCAGTGTTTCTCCATGTAAGATGTGGTGGAATGGCTACTTGGGGTCTGTGGCCTGGGCCAAGACATTTGCTGAAAGCAAACAAGAGGAGATAGGTCCATGCTTGGTGGCTGCTTCTTTGTTTTGGTCCCACTTCCTCCTGTACTTCTAAATTGTGTTGCCAAGCAAATAATCATAGGTCTTCTCTTACATACACACATTTATAAATTACGCAGTTAGCTCCAGTGAAAAACAGTGTATTTACTTCTGTTACATTTTAACTCATTATTTGGGGACCATTCTAGTTTTGAATCTCCTTTCTGTCACTTCTTCCAGCTTGCTTTGATAGGATTTGTTATTTACTTACTGTCTTGTACCATAAAAGCTTTTTGATTAGATTTGCTAGGAATATCTCCCATTATTTTGATCCACTGATCTAAAAATGCTAAATACAGCTACACAAGAAACAAATCTGCTGTAAACTACTGTCTACAATCCTGGTAGATACAGAACTATTAATTAACCTTTTTGTCACCATGATTCTGGGATGAATTAGAAACCCAATTGAACATACCATTGACCTGATGCATTAGATCATTGTACTTAGAAATGTTAGTATTTTGCAAATATCAAGTACCTATGGGGACCAGACAGTGGCAAAGCAGTAATGCAAAGGTTGACCCACATAGGGAAGTTCTGGGTTCATATCCAGAGAAGTCCCTGAATATGCTAGGCATGTTTGTACCTGTGATCTGTGGCTGGCTCTGACTTTGGGTAGATCACAGCATCAAGATCCTATCAAAGGTGCTGCTTTTTTTTTTCTGTCTCAATCACTCATGAGAGAAATAAACAAGTAAACTTTAGGGTGAAGAATCAAGCACCTCTACATTTTGTCTGGTGACCTATGAAATACAGGAGTTCAGCTGGAAATGTTTTATGTTTGGGGAACATATAGAGAATGATTCTTGATCACCACTATTTCTTCTTGGAAATGTTCACAGTGCATGTATATAATGCACTGCAGGATCTTCTTTTGAGAGATACCAAGTTCATGGATCAATAATAGAGATAAGCCATTGATTTCCCTTTGGAAAAAAAAGGTAGAATTATTTTCTCCTGTTACCTGTATTTCTAAGTTTGTTTTCTAGTTTCAAATGTCTCAGGATTACTGGTAGGGGTTCAATGTTCATGCTTGCAAATCGTTCTAGTAGCTTAGAAAGTTAGTGGTTCTAGCCCAATAATATCATATTTTTTATGACTTTCTAAGAATTTGAATAACTTTTTTTATTTATCCAATCGAGTCCTTGCCTCTCTGCTATCGGATGACTTTGAAATAAAGAAGAAAAACTCTCTATATCTGTGAATAATAGCTCTATTTTAATCTATTTTTTCCTCACATTTTTATGTTTGAATGTCATTTATTTTAAATGATAATTAAAGAGTGACTAGACATTTCATATGA
>NW_006160142.1:2962808-3023561 GCF_000334495.1 Tupaia belangeri chinensis | reverse complement strand
TCTTTCCTTGGAGCATTGTGTTGAAATGCAGTATCAGGCAGAACTTTGAGATTTCCACATGAGAGCACCGATTAAGCTGCTGTTAATAGCAAACATGTGACTAATGTTTTGACAGATAATTCTAAATTAATTATTAATGATAGACCACTTCAGAACATTTCTTAGTATGAGACAAGACTTTTGTCTTTTCCTTTTATAAACTACCTGTAGATATTTAGAATCATTTCTCTTCAAAGATTTAATCAATTTATATTTCATTAATTGCTATTTGAAGCCTTAAAAGTTAAGAGCTTTTCTGCTAAGTAAAAACAAACAAAACATAAAGTTCCCTTTAACATAAACATGTGCCTTAATTTGAGTTTGTATTGTTTCTGTGCTTTTTCCTTTTAATACATATTTTTCTCATGTGTCATGTATATTAATTTCCCCAAAAAATTGGTAGAGCTGCAAAGTAGCTATTCAAGTCCAGTTATCACCAATAAAATGACATATAAAATTACAGTCTATTAAAGATTATTTTATCAGTTAATCCCTTGTCAGCTAAATTACATAAGATTATGTCATAATATTTTATACTTCTTGAACATTTACTCAATGGGGGTAAATGTAAAATGAGAAAACAAAAATGTACACAAGCCATTCCTAGATGTCTGACGACCTGGGCTGTGATTTGTCACATCTTTTAGGTAAATGACTTCCCAAGATGACAAACCTGATGCTTTGATGAAAGAGTTGCAAATCTCAAATTAGATTCTCTATCTCCTGTGAGAATGTGCTTATATAAAATATTTATATGCACCTATGAGATTCAATAAAACAATCTTCCTATCTCCTTTCCTTAGGGTTATTCTTCAAGACATCTTGTAATAGCTTCCATGAAATCATTTTTATTCATGGTGACATCATTCAGGTTTTGCTTTATTGAGCTGAAGATAAAGAGATGATATTTTTCTCTCTGCTTTTTTTGAGAAAAGGGAATAAAATCATAAGTGAGTGATGACACTTTTCTAATCTCCCATCTATCTTATTGCATTATCATACTCTCTCTCTGTGCTCGTATGTACTGTGACAATTGTGCATGAAATCAAGGTACAGGCTTGTGTGGTTTGTTCAGTTTCTGCTCTTATCAACTCATTCACAACACTGCTTTGCACAGGCATATTATTACAGCTTGTAAATCAAATTGCAAAACCTAGGTGGATATTCTATGAATTTATGTATCCTATTAAAAAAGTCATTTTAAATGTTTTCCTAATCAAACTTAAAAGAGTGATTATATTGACTGTTGATCATCCCATTAAAATATTACTAGAATCTCAAAAACAACCAGGAAATTAAAATATTTATAGATATCAGGACTGGCAGTTGGCATGGTGGTTAAGAGCGCTGGACTCCCACATGGTGTGTCACAGTTCAAGTCCTGGATCTGGTAACTTGTTTTCTCACTCACTCACTCTCTCTCTGTCTCTCTCTCTGGTCAAATTAAAATAAATAAATAAATAAATAAATAAATAAATAAATAAATAAATAAAGTTAAATAAAATAATTCTTTAGAAAAGATTAATATCATAAACTTTAAAGATCAATTTATTATCGCAAGAAAATCATTAGTATATAAAAGTATGCATTTACTTCAGAAATGTATGAAATTTAAAAAAAAGCCCTTTACCCTGTCTGCTTCTTTCCATTAAAATTACTTTCATTATTTGCTTTCTATTTAATTTCTTTTTTTTTTTCCATTCAATTTCTCAGAAAAATGTGTGGAATCAAGTGAGTAAATCATATCATTTTATGGATTTATTTTCACGAGGTAGTTCAATGCTTCATGGATAGATAATTTTAGAACTTCCAGAAAACAAATTCTGACTTGGAGAGATTATGTCATGAGTTTTATTCAGTGTTTTGTTAGCTATAATCACCACCACCACTTCACTTTTCACTGGTGTGATGATCTCAAAGACACTGAAACTGACCAATCATTTATTCATTTATTGAGTAAATATTTCTTTTACATCTACCATGGGCCAGAGACTTAACTAGGCATATGGTCATTGCAGTAAATAAAACATAATGCTCCTGCCCTCATAGAGTTTAATCTATATTCTACTGATAAGATAAATACTAAACAAATAAATATTAAATGTGCCATTAATAGTAATAAGTGTTATGAAGATAACTAGAAGAAGATAGGGGGACTGAAATGGCAGGGGTGCTATTTTGTAGTTAAGAAGGACTCTATCAGGGATTGACATTTAGGCTGAAATTGAAAGGACAGGAGAGTGAGATGTTTAGATGACAGGGAGAAAATGGAGTTCAGATAGAAGAAAGAGCAAATGCAAAGCTATAAGGTAGGAGCATCCTGGGCAAGTTTTGTAACATCATGGTGGGCTGAAACCCAGAGACTGAGGAGCGTCAGAGAAATCTGAAGAGAAGAGAAGAGCCCTGGGTTTGTATCAGTCAGACATACACATTTAGATTTCATTCTGTGTGCAGTGGAAAACCACTGTAGAGTTCTGGGCAGCGAAGTGGCATTATCTGATTTTTTAAAAAGGATACCCAAACTGCTTTTGGAGAGAAAAGCAGAAAGCCACACATGGAAGCAGGACAAGGCAGTCAGTGACCATGGTCCAGCAATTCCAGGTGTGATGTATTAGTACCCTAAATCCAAGTAGTGGCATAAACAGTTAAGATGCATGAATTTACGGTACGCCACATTTTAAATGTAGAGGCAACAAATTTGCCAATAGATTGGCTAAATTTGAGATGCAAAAAGGAGTGAATGATGAGTCTGTAATTTGAGCCTGATCAACCAGATGGATGGTTTGACAATTAAGAAGACAGAGAAGGGAGGCAGATGGTGGTGCAGTGGTAAGATTTATGCACTGTGAGTTAATCTCACATGAGAAGGTTCCTGGTTCAAGTCTGAAGACCTCTCTGTGTATGCCTGACATGTGCCCATGATCTGGGGCTGGCAGAAGGCTAGGGGTGCACCATGGTGTCAAGATCACATTGAGAGTGCTGACTCTCTGTCTCTCCCACAGAAAGTAAATAAATAAACTTGTAAAAAATAAATAGAAAAAATAAACTTTTAAAAAGTGAAGATGACATAGAACACTAAAGAAGAATAGCTGTGGGATACAGAGATTCAGTTCTATTTCAGACATTAACTTTAAGATGTCCATTAGATAGCCAAGTATGATATCAAATAGAAGGTAGACATTTAGATCTAAAGTCACTAGGAAAATTGACGCTGGTGATTTAAATTTTGCCTTCATTAGCTTCCAGCTGAAATTTAAGAAGCATTATCCTGAAAAGTAGTTTATGTTATTTCAAGTTTCAAAAAATAGCCAAATACAGGAGGGAGAGGAATAAACCATGGTTACATTGGACATAATTAAATCATAATTTAATAAAATATTTTCAAAAACTAGTATTTTCTAGATATTATACTATATGTGAGACATTTTAAGATATACATATTTCATGTTGAATTATGTTATACACATATACAGATGTATGTAACATATATCATACATATAATTTTAAGATTATCACACCAGTCCAGTGAGATAATTACTATCACTTCAAACTCCACTGGGGACAAGGAAATTAAGCCTCAGACAAGTAAATTAACTCATTCAAATTAATACAGTTGTTAAGTACCCAATTGGAATTTGAAGTCTGGGAGTCAAACCTTCTGGGACACTTTTATTGACTTTGTTGTACTGATCTACTAATACTAGTAAGAAAAGAATTCAATGTATTGGAATTTATTTATGTGTTGTTGAAATATTTGAAATCATCAAATTAGTAATATAAAGTTATTATTATTAATCTAAATTTATGTTGATTCACAAAGAAGCAACTCTATATAGATTTTATGAGATTATTATGAATATTTGATTTCATAAAAATACCCCAGATTTATAATCCACAAAACTAGAAAAATAATAAGCTTTTAATCTCATTGAAACTGTATATTTATGTGATGAGCTGTCATTATTACTTAGTACCAAGCAGTGAGTATATATTTAAGAATAATAAAGCCATTTTATCAACAAGCTTTTTTTGCATGCTACAACAGAAGCTTTATTCAGTTCATTCAGAAAATAAAGGCAAAATAAATTTCAATTGCAAATTCACTGATACAAGTTCCAAAGTATAAAGTTGTATATAACAAAAAAGAGGTAGTAAAACCATTTTACCAATATTCTCTTATTTAATTTCTTACCAAGCAGTAACCATATTTTTAAGAGTAATAATGTGATTTTTCTAATATTCTTGCTACCTGACTACAGAACAGATATTTGGCCTACTATTTTTTCCCAACTTCTTGCCTTTCTCCTATTCTTTTGGGATCATACTGTCACATCTCAGAGGTTGTGAGTAAAGGTACATTTCAGGTGTACTCTCTAGGATAGATGTGGCTTTCTGGGGATCACCCTTCAAAGACAGAACTGTGAGTAAACAGTTTTCCTTCCAGCTACTTTGAAAACAGTTTTTGAAAATACCCTTAAACCTCCAACTAATGAAAAAAAAAGTTGATACTGTCTATGACAATTATGGGTAGGTCAAACAGAAAGGTCCTACCTATAGTAACATGATGTCTTTACTTGTGTCATGGAAGTGCCTGAGAAGAAAATAGTAAGAGTATGTGAAAATAGTCACTTACTTTTATATAGATTTGCAATCAAGGATTATGACAAACTCTATTGTCAATATGATAATGGTTATCTAAATCCTCAATTTATTTTATTATTTGCAAATTATTTAATGACCCACCACTGTTGGAAATTAACAGTCATCTTCAGGATGACTTCAAGCACACTTAACAAACCAGTAATGGTTTCAGTGGTTCTCTACAATGAGGTCCTCAGGGTCTTATGAAAACCAGTGTTTTGAAGAGACATTATTCCAAATACCTAAAAAAAATCTGACAGATATTTCAGAGGGTACTCAGTAAAGTACTTCAATACATATATATATATTTTTGAGGGGTTGTTGCTGTAAGGCGTGTGAGCTTGCCAGAAAGACAGAGAGAGAGAGAGAGAGAGAAAGTAAGAAATCACCCCCCAGGGGAGATGGCCACACTGCAGGCCCTTTTTCCTCCATTCTCCTCTCTGGATCTTGAGCACGCACGCACATGCGCTTGGCGTTGAGTCTGGGATTCGAACCGCAGTCGACTACATGGGAGTCCAGCGACATAGCTATTACTCCAACTGCTGGTCCCAAGTACATCAATATTTATATAAAAATAACTTATGAAAAGACACTACACAATGCATGTGTATATGAGCAATTATTCTTTCTTATAGGGATCAAGACTACATGCAATCCATTCAATGGTCCAGAGTTCTACACATCAAAAACTCATCTATTTCCTACATATTCAGAAAGACTTATACATGATTAAGGATATCCAACAGAAGATCATTTGTGAAGAAAGGGAAAATGTGACAATATAGATAAGTAAATGTGAGTGGAGATGACCAGAATCAATTCTGTTCAACAAATGACTTTTGATCACCAGTTTTAAATGGAACAATGTATTAAATGTTGGAAACAGAAAAATATATACAAATAAATCCTGGTCTCAAAAAGTTTATAGTGTACTATCCGTAGCATAAACACTAATATAACTAATAGTAAGACAGGGCAGAGTATTGAAGTAGCCACAGCAACGACCAATTTAAAAAGAATTTATATCAATTCATCATTTAAGTACCATATTTTAGAGATATTTTGGGAGAAAGATACAAATAATCTTTGGTTACTATTCTAATTCTTTGCACCTCTGAGATACAGAGAAAGGTATGGGATTCATTCTATCTGGGAATCAAGAGGGTTTCATGACACAGAATTTATGTAAGAATACCAATATTAGAAGATCTAGGTATATTCTGTATTTTCTTTTTTAATATTTTATAATGAAAATAGTCAAAAATAAAAAAGTTGAGACAAATTTACAGTGAATGCATATCTATCATCCACCTAGTATGCATCGGTTCATCTTGTTCCCTGATGTAGTTCAAAGTAAGCTGCAAACATGAGTGCACTACCCCATGTAGCACCTACATATATTAGCAGCTAGAGTTCAATATTTGCTTATTTTTTCCAGGTAACATTTATTTACAATGAAGTACCCAAATTTCAACTGTACCATTTGGTGAGTTTTCACTAGTACATACACCAGTATGCATATATACAATTATACAATTCCTATCAAAATGCAGACTATTATCCTCACCTTAGAACCTGAGACTAACCTGAGGGGTTTTGGACATTTTCATGATAGATTAATATATGTGTGGAGCAGCTCACGCTGCACACCCTTGGTGCAGACAACGGTTTAAAACTTCCTCTAACAAAACAACTTGGAGAATGAATATTTTAGTGCTGACATTGTTTAGAACTGTTCTGGTGCATGGTAATAAAGAGCAAAATGACTTTTTAGTAAGTTTCATTATTGAATTTCTCTAGACTGCACACCATTTATTGCCTGTACCTGGGTGAGCTATTCCTCTCACCCTACCCTTGGTATACCATGGTATAGTTTTTAGATTCATTGCAGGTAGTTGAGCTATGTACCTTATCACCACTGCAATGACGATAAAACTGTGGCACAGTGGAGTCAAATAACTTGCTTAGATTTGATAGCTATTTGGGGTTTGAGCCCAGGTAACTTGTAGGTCTGTGGCTCCTGCTATACCTTCTCAACTCTTACTGAGAGGTCATGAGATTAAAGGCAGTAACTGATAGTTTATAACAACAGTCTTAGATATTTTGATATCAGGCCCTCTTTATACTCTTAAAACTGAGAATATCATTGGGCTTTCAGTTTCAACATTCATTGTATTAGAAGTAGAGATTTTTAAAAAATCAAAACATTTGTCAATTATTAAAAAAATTTAATTACAAGTTTTTGTAAAATAAGCATATTTTTCTAAACCTAAAAATCTAGTCAGAAAAGTGTCATTGCATTATGTTATTACAAATCTCTTAATATTTATATTGCAGTATTCAATTTGCATTTCTACCTCTGCACTCAATCTGTCAGGATATATTGTTTTAGTTGAAATAAAAAATGAAAGGTATATATGAATATATACACACATATGAAAGAATCATATATATATATATATATATGTATATATTGTCAGGATATATTGTTTTAGTTGAAATAAAAAATGAAAGGTATATATGAATATATACACACATATGAAAGAATCATATATATATATATATATATGTATATAATATCCAGCGACATAGCCATTACACTAACTGCTGGTTCCTCCAGAACTAGAATTTTGAAAACTGTGTTCCAGTGTGGGTTGGGTTTAGATTTAATGCAAATGTATTATTGTTACAGTGTCATTATTATTGTTGTAGTAATTATTAGAAATTACATCTAAATGTAATGTTGCCAGCAGGTGGTGTAGTGGTTGAGGCACTGGACTCCCACATGGCTGACCATGGTTAGAGTCCTGGACCCAGCGGCTTGAAACTCATGCTGGACATGTGTGTGTGCATGTGTGCCCAAAAGTCCTGAGAGGAGAATAGAGAAAAAAAGATTGTGGCATGGTCATCCCCCTGGGGTGTGATTTCTCGCCTTTTCTCTCTGTCTCTTAAGTGAACACATGTACCCTAGTAAAAATCTCAGATTTTAGTATTATAATCCTATAATATACAGATTTTAGTATTATCATCCTATCATCCTAAAGACAAGCAAGGCTGGCAAGCTTCTCTACTGAGCATTTATACACGGCCATACTTCTGGCACCTCAGACACCCCATGGCTAAACTGAGCTCAGTATTTCCTTTTCCACATTCTTGTCCCCTTTTGTATTTGTTGGGTTTATTATCTTTCTGCTAACCCATCCTAAGTGCTTTATTCCCATCTACAAGTGTAACCTTCCACTCTTACCATCCATCCAATTGTGTACCAAGGTCCCAAGATCTTCAGACCAATTGTCTGGTATATTACCATTTGTTCATTATTTTCTTTCTTTTTTAAATAATTATTTTATTTATCTTTAATTATTTATTCATTTATTTTTAATTTGACTAAGAGGAACAGAGTGAGAGAAAGAGAGAGAAAGAAAATGAGAAAGCAAGCTACCAGGTCCAGAACTCAAGTCACAGTCGGCCATGTGGGAGTTCTGCGCCCCTAATCACCACACCACCTGCCGGCCCCTTGTTCATTGTTTTCATTACAAAACCTTAAATCAAGCCCTTGACAACTCTTGCCTGGACCATTTCAGTAGTATCCTATGTGACTGGCCTTTATACAACCTCACAGGGACCAAGATTGTTTCAAGACCCAAGCAAAATTAGGTCACTCTTCTATTTTAAAAAATGTTAATGGTTTTTGATTGCCTGGAAAGTCCTTGCAAAAGAATCACTGTTCTATATGAACTAGCTTCAAGTCATCATTAAATCCTCATTTCTCAATACATCTCAATCCTGAGTCATTGTGAACTACTTGGCATTTTTGGAATATGTCATTCATTTTGAACACCTCTATCACTTGTTCATGCCTGAAATGCCCTTCAGAAAGTTTTTATATCCCCTAGGGAACCAGCAGTTAGCGTAATGGCTATGTCGCTGGACTCCCATGTAGTCGACCGCGATTCGTGTCCCAGACCCGGTGGCTTAAAACTCACGCCAGGCATGTGTGCGTGCGTGCCCGAGATCCCAAGAGGAGAATGGAGGATAAGGGATTGCGGCATGACCATCCCCATCTCGCTTTCTGTCTCTATGTCTCTCTCTGTCTGTCTGGCGAGCGCACACGCCCTATAGTGAAAATCTCTCCAAAAATAAAAAAGAAAGTTTTTATATCCCCTTGGCCCAACAGGAAGGTCTCCGTTATGCTGTACAAACTCAGTATAAACACAGTAATCCTACTGATACTAATTGCTTCCTACTCTTCCTAACTTATTTCCACCTTTATGACTTTATCTATAATTACTTACAATCAAATGCAAGCAACACATTAGATTATGTATAATTTTGAAAGATTGTTTATGAAATCTATGCACAAATTCCTCACCAAGTAACATAATTTTGCTTTATCTTGTATTTTTAGTTTAGATTGTAAGCAATGTGATGGCATATACTGAGACTTAGCTATCTGTATTTCCTCTACTGTAAGTGGAATAATGCCTGCATGAATATCTATGATTCTAAAAACATGTTTATTTTACATGAATTGAGAAAGAGGTAGGAGTTGAGGAATTGCACAGTTACTAGGTCTTTTGAAGTGTCCTTTTACCAAGGGAAAAAAAAAAAAAAAAAACTTGTCTAGATATCTATACCTCCTGATGAGAGTTCTTAACAGACTATTATATTTACTCCTGCTTTCTTAGTAAGAAGATATCATATACATTGTTTTTTCTCTACTTTTCTTCAGTTTCGAAGGCAAAAATTTCCTGAAATGTGATTCTACTAACAAGATGCTTCTGCTTGAGTGCTACTGTTCCTATTTTCCCTCCACTGACAAACTAAGCTTTCTGTCCTGTGAAACGTGCTTGGGACCATAAACAATGACAACACTATAGCCACCTCTGTATCTATGTAATCTATTTATCTATCTATCTATCTATCTATCTATCTATCTATCTATCTATCTATCTATCTATCTATCTATCTATCTATCTATCTATCTATCTATCTATCTATCTATCTATCTATCTATCTATCTATCTATCTATCTATCTATCTATCTATCTATCTATCTATCTATCTATCTATCTATCTATCTATCTATCTATCTATCTATCTATCTATCTATCTATCTGTCCAGTCTGTCTATCTATGAATCACTGTGTGGTATATGTATGTGTGTGGGTATATGCCTGAATTATATAAGGGTATGGTTTTAACCATTAGGTATAGTATTTGAAGTGTCAATTTCATATGAGTCTGCCTCTAGAAAGTGGTAAATCAATGAGAAATTAGTTATCTTAAGGCTTTAATAAATGAGATGTCAGGACCAGCAGTTAGCGTAATGGCTATGTTGCTGAATTCCCATGTAGCTGACCGTGTCAAGTCCTGGACCCGGTGGCTTAAACTCTCACTAGGTGCATGTGCATGCATGCCCAAGATCCCGAGAGGAGAATGGAGGAGAAGGGATTGTGGCATGGCCATCCCCCGGGGGGTTGATTTCTCACTTTCTATCTCTCTGTGTCTTTCTGGTGAGCGCATGCACCCTATAGCAAAAACCTCTCAAAAATGAATGAATGAATGAATGAGATGTCAGTTCAGCTGGTGTCATAGTGGTGAAGGATCCCACAAAGTCAACTGTGTGGTTCAAGTCCTAGACCTGGTGGCTTGAAAAACAATCTAGATACTTATGCATGCATGCTCAAAATCTTAAGTAGAGAATGGAAGAAAAGGGATCATGATATGGTCATCACCCAGGAGTGATGACCCCTTTATCACTTTCCCTCTCTCTCTGTCCTTCTGGCAAGCATACTTGTCCTACAGAAAAAACGTTTTAAAAATAAAATAAGATATATTAACATAAATGTTTCATTTTTCTTGCATAGTAAAAAGTCCAGAGTTAGAGAGTCAGTAACAGGTATTATAGCTACATGATACTATAAGGTACAGATACTTCTTATAAGCATACACTTATCATTTTTCCAATCAAAATATGGCTATTCTACCTCCAAATATCATATCTATTTTGGAACCAGGAAACTGTTTAGGAGCAAAAATGAAAGAGGGAGAAATGTTCAAAGTTACATGGTAACTGAATTGATATCTCTGGAAAGATACCGAACAATGCCAACTTATATGACTGTTCCCATGTCTGTTTCCCCTGGCTATCTTTGACTTGCAGGGATACATGGTAACATTATTCTTGGTGGCAGTAGAGGGAGGTTTTTAAGTTAAAAATCTTGATGGAAGAGGAATCATCTTAGGAAGTTGTTAGTATGGGTATCGTGAGTCAAATCAAAGTATTAGCAAAAGTGGTCAGAGTGATAGTCTCTCAAAAACTATGTGTGTTTTAAATACAAACACTGTATAGATCCACTTACGTGAGGTCCCTAGTCAACTTCATAGACAGAAAGTAGAATGGTGGTTGCTGGGGCTGAGGGGGGATAGGACAAGGATAGTTGCTGATGGGTGTACAGCTTTAGTTTTGCTAGATGTAAAATGTTGTAGAGATGGGTTGCACTACAGTGTGAATATACTTAACATATCTGAACTGTACACTTAAAATTGGTTAATACATGGGACGAGCAGTTGGCATAATGGCTATGTCACTGGACTCCCACGTAGTAAACGGCGGTTCGCATCCCAGATCTGGTGGCTTAAAACTCACGACGGGCGAGTGCGTGTGTGTGCCCAAGATCCCAAGAGGAGAACGGAGGAGAAGGGATTGCAGCGTGGCCATCCCCCCTGGGGGATGATTTCTCACTTTCTGTCTGTCTCTGTCTGGCGAGCGCACGCGCCCTATAGCAAAAACCTCTCCAAAAAAAAAAAAAGAAAGAAAAAAAACTGGTTAATACTATAATTTCTATGTTCATGTGTATTTTATCATAGTTAGAAAAAAATACTGGACTTGTTTTATTTCTCAATGACAATTACAAACTATTAGAGAACAGTTAATTGATAAGTTTGGTTCTTCTATTAGACATCGAATGTTTGGGTTTCCTGAAAGAAAAATCCATATATTCTTAAAATTAGTAGCTAAATGTTTACATTATATAATTAAGAAAAATTGATCATATATCTCCAAATTCTTTATATAGTTTCAAACACAGTAATTATATTTTGGATTTATAGCTATGTTTATTTATGTTTTTCATAAGTTTTACGGTTGAGAAAATTTACTTGATTTTGAAGATACACAACTTAAAGCTACATGTTTTCAGTATGAATGATTATGAGCAGCTGCTTTGGTTTATATCCTGATCCTGATACCATTAGCAATCTACAAAAAGCATTTTAATATTATTAAAATTATTAATCATTCAGCATTTTATGGAAGTAATCTTAATTGCAAATTTTGTCATTATAAACCGCAGAAAAACAAGGGAAAATTCAGTCCAAGCCTCTAAGTATAGGATTTTTTTTACAAGTTTCAAATGTGTTTTCTTCAGCAAACACTAAAAATTACAAATGAAAAAGCAGTGTAGAGCAATGCAGAAAGAATACTCTACTACAACAAAGAAAAATCAATTGATTGATAAATAAGCAAGCCTTTATTGACTACCTGTTATTTACCCAGTTTTTCAGTAGGTGGAATGTAAAAAAAAAATGGTTGATGTAGTACTTACCCATGAAGGATATATATATATCCAGCGACATAGCCATTACACTAACTGCTGGTTCCTCCAGAACTAGAATTTTGAAAACTGTGTTCCAGTGTGGGTTCACTATAGATTTAACTGTTTGTTCTTATGTAAATAATTTGGTTTCTATCAATCTTTGTTGACTCTTCTAAAACCTGAGATAATAACTCTTGCCCCAGTGATCATACAAATTGGGTGAATTAAATGGAAATATGTGCATAAAAATGTTTGTAAATTATTATGCAAATGTATGGTATTATTGTTACAGTGTCATTATTATTGTTGTAGTAATTATTAGAAATTACATCTAAATGTTTTGGAGCCAGCAGGTGGTGTAGTGGTTGAGGCACTGGACTCCCACATGGCTGACCATGGTTAGAGTCCTGGACCCAGCGGCTTGAAACTCATGCTGGACATGTGTGTGTGCATGTGTGCCCAAAAGTCCTGAGAGGAGAATAGAGAAAAAAAGATTGTGGCATGGTCATCCCCCTGGGGTGTGATTTCTCGCCTTTTCTCTCTGTCTCTTAAGTGAACACATGTACCCTAGTAAAAATCTCAGATTTTAGTATTATAATCCTATAATATACAGATTTTAGTATTATCATCCTATCATCCTAAAGACAAGCAAGGCTGGCAAGCTTCTCTACTGAGCATTTATACACGGCCATACTTCTGGCACCTCAGACACCCCATGGCTAAACTGAGCTCAGTATTTCCTTTTCCACATTCTTGTCCCCTTTTGTATTTGTTGGGTTTATTATCTTTCTGCTAACCCATCCTAAGTGCTTTATTCCCATCTACAAGTGTAACCTTCCACTCTTACCATCCATCCAATTGTGTACCAAGGTCCCAAGATCTTCAGACCAATTGTCTGGTATATTACCATTTGTTCATTATTTTCTTTCTTTTTTAAATAATTATTTTATTTATCTTTAATTATTTATTCATTTATTTTTAATTTGACTAAGAGGAACAGAGTGAGAGAAAGAGAGAGAAAGAAAATGAGAAAGCAAGCTACCAGGTCCAGAACTCAAGTCACAGTCGGCCATGTGGGAGTTCTGCGCCCCTAATCACCACACCACCTGCCGGCCCCTTGTTCATTGTTTTCATTACAAAACCTTAAATCAAGCCCTTGACAACTCTTGCCTGGACCATTTCAGTAGTATCCTATGTGACTGGCCTTTATACAACCTCACAGGGACCAAGATTGTTTCAAGACCCAAGCAAAATTAGGTCACTCTTCTATTTTAAAAAATGTTAATGGTTTTTGATTGCCTGGAAAGTCCTTGCAAAAGAATCACTGTTCTATATGAACTAGCTTCAAGTCATCATTAAATCCTCATTTCTCAATACATCTCAATCCTGAGTCATTGTGAACTACTTGGCATTTTTGGAATATGTCATTCATTTTGAACACCTCTATCACTTGTTCATGCCTGAAATGCCCTTCAGAAAGTTTTTATATCCCCTAGGGAACCAGCAGTTAGCGTAATGGCTATGTCGCTGGACTCCCATGTAGTCGACCGCGATTCGTGTCCCAGACCCGGTGGCTTAAAACTCACGCCAGGCATGTGTGCGTGCGTGCCCGAGATCCCAAGAGGAGAATGGAGGATAAGGGATTGCGGCATGACCATCCCCATCTCGCTTTCTGTCTCTATGTCTCTCTCTGTCTGTCTGGCGAGCGCACACGCCCTATAGTGAAAATCTCTCCAAAAATAAAAAAGAAAGTTTTTATATCCCCTTGGCCCAACAGGAAGGTCTCCGTTATGCTGTACAAACTCAGTATAAACACAGTAATCCTACTGATACTAATTGCTTCCTACTCTTCCTAACTTATTTCCACCTTTATGACTTTATCTATAATTACTTACAATCAAATGCAAGCAACACATTAGATTATGTATAATTTTGAAAGATTGTTTATGAAATCTATGCACAAATTCCTCACCAAGTAACATAATTTTGCTTTATCTTGTATTTTTAGTTTAGATTGTAAGCAATGTGATGGCATATACTGAGACTTAGCTATCTGTATTTCCTCTACTGTAAGTGGAATAATGCCTGCATGAATATCTATGATTCTAAAAACATGTTTATTTTACATGAATTGAGAAAGAGGTAGGAGTTGAGGAATTGCACAGTTACTAGGTCTTTTGAAGTGTCCTTTTACCAAGGGAAAAAAAAAAAAAAAAAACTTGTCTAGATATCTATACCTCCTGATGAGAGTTCTTAACAGACTATTATATTTACTCCTGCTTTCTTAGTAAGAAGATATCATATACATTGTTTTTTCTCTACTTTTCTTCAGTTTCGAAGGCAAAAATTTCCTGAAATGTGATTCTACTAACAAGATGCTTCTGCTTGAGTGCTACTGTTCCTATTTTCCCTCCACTGACAAACTAAGCTTTCTGTCCTGTGAAACGTGCTTGGGACCATAAACAATGACAACACTATAGCCACCTCTGTATCTATGTAATCTATTTATCTATCTATCTATCTATCTATCTATCTATCTATCTATCTATCTATCTATCTATCTGTCCAGTCTGTCTATCTATGAATCACTGTGTGGTATATGTATGTGTGTGGGTATATGCCTGAATTATATAAGGGTATGGTTTTAACCATTAGGTATAGTATTTGAAGTGTCAATTTCATATGAGTCTGCCTCTAGAAAGTGGTAAATCAATGAGAAATTAGTTATCTTAAGGCTTTAATAAATGAGATGTCAGGACCAGCAGTTAGCGTAATGGCTATGTTGCTGAATTCCCATGTAGCTGACCGTGTCAAGTCCTGGACCCGGTGGCTTAAACTCTCACTAGGTGCATGTGCATGCATGCCCAAGATCCCGAGAGGAGAATGGAGGAGAAGGGATTGTGGCATGGCCATCCCCCGGGGGGTTGATTTCTCACTTTCTATCTCTCTGTGTCTTTCTGGTGAGCGCATGCACCCTATAGCAAAAACCTCTCAAAAATGAATGAATGAATGAATGAGATGTCAGTTCAGCTGGTGTCATAGTGGTGAAGGATCCCACAAAGTCAACTGTGTGGTTCAAGTCCTAGACCTGGTGGCTTGAAAAACAATCTAGATACTTATGCATGCATGCTCAAAATCTTAAGTAGAGAATGGAAGAAAAGGGATCATGATATGGTCATCACCCAGGAGTGATGACCCCTTTATCACTTTCCCTCTCTCTCTGTCCTTCTGGCAAGCATACTTGTCCTACAGAAAAAACGTTTTAAAAATAAAATAAGATATATTAACATAAATGTTTCATTTTTCTTGCATAGTAAAAAGTCCAGAGTTAGAGAGTCAGTAACAGGTATTATAGCTACATGATACTATAAGGTACAGATACTTCTTATAAGCATACACTTATCATTTTTCCAATCAAAATATGGCTATTCTACCTCCAAATATCATATCTATTTTGGAACCAGGAAACTGTTTAGGAGCAAAAATGAAAGAGGGAGAAATGTTCAAAGTTACATGGTAACTGAATTGATATCTCTGGAAAGATACCGAACAATGCCAACTTATATGACTGTTCCCATGTCTGTTTCCCCTGGCTATCTTTGACTTGCAGGGATACATGGTAACATTATTCTTGGTGGCAGTAGAGGGAGGTTTTTAAGTTAAAAATCTTGATGGAAGAGGAATCATCTTAGGAAGTTGTTAGTATGGGTATCGTGAGTCAAATCAAAGTATTAGCAAAAGTGGTCAGAGTGATAGTCTCTCAAAAACTATGTGTGTTTTAAATACAAACACTGTATAGATCCACTTACGTGAGGTCCCTAGTCAACTTCATAGACAGAAAGTAGAATGGTGGTTGCTGGGGCTGAGGGGGGATAGGACAAGGATAGTTGCTGATGGGTGTACAGCTTTAGTTTTGCTAGATGTAAAATGTTGTAGAGATGGGTTGCACTACAGTGTGAATATACTTAACATATCTGAACTGTACACTTAAAATTGGTTAATACATGGGACGAGCAGTTGGCATAATGGCTATGTCACTGGACTCCCACGTAGTAAACGGCGGTTCGCATCCCAGATCTGGTGGCTTAAAACTCACGACGGGCGAGTGCGTGTGTGTGCCCAAGATCCCAAGAGGAGAACGGAGGAGAAGGGATTGCAGCGTGGCCATCCCCCCTGGGGGATGATTTCTCACTTTCTGTCTGTCTCTGTCTGGCGAGCGCACGCGCCCTATAGCAAAAACCTCTCCAAAAAAAAAAAAAGAAAGAAAAAAAACTGGTTAATACTATAATTTCTATGTTCATGTGTATTTTATCATAGTTAGAAAAAAATACTGGACTTGTTTTATTTCTCAATGACAATTACAAACTATTAGAGAACAGTTAATTGATAAGTTTGGTTCTTCTATTAGACATCGAATGTTTGGGTTTCCTGAAAGAAAAATCCATATATTCTTAAAATTAGTAGCTAAATGTTTACATTATATAATTAAGAAAAATTGATCATATATCTCCAAATTCTTTATATAGTTTCAAACACAGTAATTATATTTTGGATTTATAGCTATGTTTATTTATGTTTTTCATAAGTTTTACGGTTGAGAAAATTTACTTGATTTTGAAGATACACAACTTAAAGCTACATGTTTTCAGTATGAATGATTATGAGCAGCTGCTTTGGTTTATATCCTGATCCTGATACCATTAGCAATCTACAAAAAGCATTTTAATATTATTAAAATTATTAATCATTCAGCATTTTATGGAAGTAATCTTAATTGCAAATTTTGTCATTATAAACCGCAGAAAAACAAGGGAAAATTCAGTCCAAGCCTCTAAGTATAGGATTTTTTTTACAAGTTTCAAATGTGTTTTCTTCAGCAAACACTAAAAATTACAAATGAAAAAGCAGTGTAGAGCAATGCAGAAAGAATACTCTACTACAACAAAGAAAAATCAATTGATTGATAAATAAGCAAGCCTTTATTGACTACCTGTTATTTACCCAGTTTTTCAGTAGGTGGAATGTAAAAAAAAATGGTTGATGTAGTACTTACCCATGAAGGATTTGCAGTCTTGTTTCAGAGACTCAAAGAAAATCCCAAAGCAGTAAGAAACATGACCATGTTTATATTAAAATGCTGTATTTAGATCATAGCATTTTTCTAATCAGAAAAGACTTTTAAGATAAACTAATGTATCCCCAAGAATTAAATACAGTATTTAATGCTGACCCCTAGAATAAACAACCATAAACATAGTGCATGAAAAATGCAGATTTATACTATTTATTTCAAAGACCAGCAAATTTAGAGGATAGGTTGGTGGGACTTGCCCTATGAAGTTATATAGAAAGGTGGAAGCTCAGCTATTACTTAGGGTCACAGAGTATTGTCTGCATTCTTTGCTTCTACCTAGTCAAGCAATAGGTATAAAAGGTTGAGTCCTGAGAAGTTGTATGTTACTGCACATTAATTCCATTGACCATATGCCGAGTTCTGTCTAACGCTTTCCTCTGCCTAAAATCCTCGTGCATTCCCTTTCGGCCAGGTTAACTCCATCTCATCTTCAAAAACGCTCCTCAAGTTCTGCTTGCTCAGAAAATCCTTCAGAAAGAATACATCTCTTTTGTAGCACTAATTATATTTTATATTTTATTTTACAGTACATAGTATGCTTATCTTGTTATTGTCTGTATCCCTTCATATAATTAATCAGTATTTCTCTTACTTTATTCAAAATTAATGTGGATTCGGATTCTAACAACATTTGTTTAACAAGCTATCTTCAGAGCATAATACCATACCAGGTCCAGAGATGATGTTTGATAAGTATCTATTGAGTAAATTAACATACAATTGCAGTCATGGACTACACAGCTATGTTTCCATCACACAACTGTGCAATAAATTTGACTATTTAGCTTTCGTGTGTCGTAGCCTGTATTCTAAATTTGTAGGTACACTCTTTGATTTTGCACTACACTAACTCATCTAACAACTTATTTCTCAGAATGTATCCCTATCATTAAGCAATGAATGATTGTGCATGTATGAAGTAAATTATCTCGGGGTAGTGTTTATCAGAGGATGAAACAGAAGCCCAAGAATACTTCACTCCAGCTCTCTTTCCACTAGTTCCATATGCTTTTATTGGATCCTGTTTACAGAATGAAATCTTTGTTAATGGTCTTATGAACTTCAGGTAAGAAAACTTATTTAAACTGTCTAGATATCAATTTATAGATTATGAAGTAAAAAGCTGTATGATCCTGTTGGAGTAGATAATTGCATGTTTTTCAACTGCTTCTATAACAGCAAAATATTTCATTTATATAAATGCATAGGAATTCTTTGATACTTTAAGAAATGTCATTGTATTGGGATTCATCCTTGCCAAGACTGAGTTGTAGAGGGCAAGTTAGGCCATAACAGCAAATAATTACAGACCTCCAACTGACAAGGGCATGAAGATTTCCTAGGGAAATGAGGAAAGGGATGGTAGCAAATATTCAGCCAAAATAATTCTTATATGTTTTCTCAGTGAATGAGGATGGGGAGTCTGAACAAGCCACAAAATTTTATCAAAAAGGCATTAGGTATCCCAAGGAATGCATTCATCACAAGATTCTAACCCAAAATGATTTTCACTCAACACAGTATACAAGAGAGTAACAATGCTGGGTGTGGGTTTTAACTGTTATTTTTAATGGCTTAATTGAGGTATAGTTAACATACAATAAACTCCTTATATTTAAAGTACAAAATTTGGCAAGATTTGACATATGTAGACACCTATGAAACCATTACAGAAATCAAAATAATAAGCACATAAGGACCAGCAGTTAGCATAATGGCTATGTTGCTGGACTCCTATGTGGTCGACTGCAGTTCGAGGCCCCAACCCTGTGGCTTAAACACACGCCAGGCACCTGTGCATGTGTGCCCAAGATCCTTAGAGAATGGAGGAAAATGGATTACGGCATGGCCATCCCCCCCTTGGTGGGGGGATTTCTCGCTTTTTGTCTCTCTGTCTCTCTGTCTTTCTGGCAAGAGCACGCACGCTATAGCAAAAACCTCTCAAAAAAAAATAATAATGAGCATATGTATGACACTAGAAGTTTCCTTATTACCTTTTGTTACTTCCCCTTCCCAGCTTATAACCTCACTTTACCCCTGGAATAGGCAAACACTAGTATTTTTTCTGTCTCTGTACATTAGCTTGCATTTCCTAAAATTTTATATAAGCAGAAACATACCATACATATTGGAGTAGGGGAGTATATGGCTTTTTTTGCGTATAATGATTACTTAAAGAATAATTCAGGAAGTTACATAAATCAATAGTTTGTTTCTTTTTCATTGCTTTGTGGCATTTAAGCCACAGTATGGCTATCTCAAAATATGTATGTGTGTGTATACATACATATTTGTGTGTATACATATGTATGTGATATAATCCCCATTCACTTGTTGATGGACAGTGGACAGGGGGGTTGTTTCCAGTGTTTTACAATGTTTTATATCTAAGAGTAGAATTTCTGGATCATATGGTAAGTGCATGCTTAAATTTTAAAGAAAAGGCCAAACTGATTTCCAAAGTCCTTGTATCATTTAGCATTTGCTCCAGCAGTGTATGAGAGTTCCACAGTCTTCACATCCCTGCCAATACTTGGTATAAGTCAGCCTTTAATTTTTAATTTTAGCCATTCTAATATATATGTGGTGGTATCACATATTTTTTAAAGCTTATTTTTTATTTATTACATGATAGAGACAGAGAGAGAAGCAAAGACAAAGAGTCACCCCCAACACAGTTTTCACTTGCCAACACAACGTTGCCTCAACCAGCCTGGCTGAATGCACAGATGCATATACCCAATGTGCAGAGGGAGATGCTGGTACACAAACCAGGACTGTCCTGTGTGGCTTCAACACTGAAGAGCATTGCATAACCACACCTGGATTTGACTGTGTTTTAATATGTACTTTTCTAATGACTACAGAATTGAAAATGCCACTAGCCACCTGAACATCTTATTTCATAAAGTGTTTGTTTAAGTCTTTTCTCTATTTTAAAAAAAATTGTTTGCATACTTGAGTTTTGAGAGTTTTTATGTATTTAGATATATAGAGTTTGTAAAATACATGATTTGCAAAAATTTTCTCTAGTATTTTTCTTATCTTATTTTAAATAACAAAGTTTTTATTTTTTAATTTTGATGAAATCCTATATATGAATGTGCTTTTTTTAAGGTTAGAGAATATTTATCAAAATTTTATTTTAAAAGAGGCCTTTTTTAATTTTTATGTATGTATTTTGGAGATATTTTTGCTATAGGTCACGTGCACTCGCCAGAAAGAGAGACAGAAAGTAAGAAATCATACCACAGGAGGAATGGCCATGCCACAATCCCTTCTCCTCCATTCTCCTCTAAGGATCTTGGGCATGCACGCACATGCACCCAGCATAAGTTTAAGCCACTTGGTCCAGGACTCGAACTGTGGTCGACTACATGGGAGTCCAGCAACATAGCCATTACACCAACTGCTGGTCCCAAAAAGAGGCCCTTTTTTAAAAACAGAAGTAATTTAAATAGAAAGTTTCAAGGTATAATGTTTCAGGCAGGTGTCATTACCATCTATAACTTTACCCCATTTATTAAGCCAAAAACATTTTTAGTAACTCTCAAGGTTACATAGTTACATTGAAGTACAGAAACTCAACCAGAATGGGACAAATTGTATTCTAAGTTAGAAGAGCATAGTGTAGCTCCTTCATGCTGTCTCCCATGAAGCACCTGTGCTCCACTATAATGGAGGTTTTCTTTCTGCAAATTTAAATGTGACCTTTTAGATCCTCTGACTGTGACTGGTTCATTCTTCTGATTCTATAGGTAGGCTGCTTTGTTGCTTAAGAAGACTATCCATGCTGCCAGCTCCCCATCTTGTGAACCTCAAGTAATGCAGGTGAGGCTCAGGAGAGGTGACCAACCAGAAGGTTGGGAGAACTTTCTTAAAGGAGGAACCACCATCCAGCATAAACTGCCCTTACTCCTACTGCAGAAACTTTTCATTCTGGTGATGGTAGTCCTAGCAGAGCATGGCCAAGATGTCCTGAGTAGCTTCCTCTGAGAGTTCATCTCCAAGAAGGAGCCATCCGGCCACTTGCCTTTTATTACATTTCTAATAGCTGCTCCATTTCTGTGAGGGCTGCTATAAAAACATTTACTTGACCATTATATAAGCTTTGTTGTTCTGGAAATTGGGCTCTTTCTTACTCTTTCATCTTCAACTTTACCTTCAAGGCTTGTAACTCCTCCATCTGCTTTTTGGCTGTTTCATTAAAAAGCTTCAGCTCATCTTACAGTTTCTAACACCAACATAGAGCTTGTGTGATCCATATCTGTGATGTCAGGGATTCACTGCCTAAAACCAAGTTGAGGCACTTACTTTCCAAAATTGCCAAATAGTGGCTCTGAAACTTCTCCAGCAGTTCCACCTTCTGGGTCAGGTCCTTCTGCTCTCCCTAAATTTCAATCAACTTCTGGTGCAACTGTTTGTTGACAGCCTCTAAGGGCTGGTTTTTATCCTTGAATTCTTCCTCTGCTTTTTGCTTTCTCAGTGGTTTTTAGCTCTTCTTTATGTTCCTCCTGTTGGCTATGTCTGCAGCTTTCACCTGCCCAATCTCTTGTCTTGGTTTGGCTGTTTTGATAACATTGTTCTCAGAGCCTCACGAATGAAAATGTCTGGGAACATCAACTTCTTTGGTCTTAACATGTAATAGACTCTTAGAATTGGCTCGAGTTTGTGTGACTGGTGGCAGGCCACCACTCAGCACAGAGGGAGGTTGCAGGCTGAACACTGTCTTAACTATGCTGGTCATCATGATGAGGCTGGCCCGTTTCCACCCATAGTCCTCATTGCTCTGGTTCAAAAGATCAGATGTGCTCTTTTATGAACTATGTTTATGGAATTGAATCTAAGGAGATCATTGGTTGTCTAAGACATGTCACAAAGCTTGTCTCCACTGTATTCTTCCAGAAGTTGTATAGTTTTAGGTGTTACAGCTAGGTCTATGATTCATTTTGAGTTAATTTTTGTTTTTGATAAAAGTGTGAATCATAATTCTACTGTTCATATGGATAAAGAACTAATATATCAGAAACAACCTTGAGAAGTCTTAAAATCGGGAAGCTTTATCCCATTTGCCCTTCTTTTTCAAAGCTGTTTTACATAATTGGGTCTTATGTATATCCATATGAATTCTAGAATCAGCTTGTCAATTTCTACAGAAAAAAAAAAGGATACAGGAATCTTGATCACAATTTGTATTAGTTTCTTAGGGCTGCCATAACAATTTCCCATAAGTTGAGCATCTTAAACAATAGCTATTTATTCTTCCACAGTTCCATAGGCTGGACATTGGAAATCTAGGTGTCAGCAAGGGTATGTTGCCTCTAAAATCTCTAAAAAAAGAATCCTTCCTTCTTCTTTGCTCCTGGTGGTTATCAATAATTTGTGGCATTTCTACTTTTGATACAACACTCCAATCTCTGCCTTCATCTTCATATGCCATTCATCCTATGTCTGCATGTCTCTATACCTAAATGCCTTGTTCTTATGTCAGGTTGATATTATTTCTGACTCAAATGTTCAAGACACTTTACTAGCAGAGACATCTGAGTTTCGAATTTTCTCTATGGAAAGGTTTTAAGGACAAATACAAAAATCTTCCACAGATGTCAGGTCATTCAAGTTTTCTGTTTCTTGTTGAGTGAGATTCAGTAATTTCTCTCTTTCAGTGAACTTGTGTGTTTCAGCTATGTTATCAAATTTATAACTGTCCAGAATATTTCTGATTTTTCTTATATCTATTATGACATTTCTCTCATTCTTTTTTTGGAGAGGTTTTTGCTATAGAGTGTGTGCTCTCGCCAGGTAGACAGAGAGAAACAGAGAGACAGAAAGTAAGAAATCACCCCTGGGGGGGGATGGCCACACTGCAATCCCATCTCCTCTATTCTCCTCTCAGGATCTTGGGCATGCACATACATGCACCCAGCATGAGTTTAAGCCACCGCGTCCATGACTTGAACCACGGTTGACTACATGGGAGTTCAGCGACATAGCCATTACTCTAACTGCTGGTCCCATCTCTCTCATTCTTGATATCAATGATTTTTATCTTCTTTTCTTATCAGATTTGTCACAGGTTCATAAATTTTATTAGTCCTTCAAAAAACAGCTTTGGGCCCACTGATTTTCTTTATTATTTTCTGTTTTCTATTCATTCATTTTCATACTGAGTTTCATCATTTTCTTTCTTTTACACACTTTGGTCATAATTTGATCCTTTTTTCCTGGTTTTCAAATGGAAGCTGAGGTTATTAAATAGAGATCCTCCTCCTCCTCCTTCTTCTTCTTCGAGTTTTTTTTTTTTTTTTTCTCCTATAGGGTGGATTCACTCACAAGAGAGACAGACAGAGATGGAAAGACAAAAAGCAAGAAATCACCTCTTGTGGGGGTGACCACACTGCAATCTCCTCTCCTCCATTCTCCTCAGAATTTTGGGCACAGTGCACACAGACCCAATGTGAGTTTCAAGTCACCAGTCTGAGACTCAAGCAGTGGTTGGCTACATGGGAGTCCAGAGACAAACTCTATGCCATCTGCTGGCCCTGAGATCTTTCTTCTTTAACAAATGAATTTTCCTTCCAAACATTGCTTCAGTGGTATCCACTGAATTTTGATATTTTGTGGTTTCATTCTTGTTTACCTCAAACAAAATCCACTGGACTAGATGGTGGCCTGGTGGTGAAATACAATACTCTGTGAGGCAGATTCACGAAGGAAGATTGCTGGTTTGTACACAGAGACCTCCCTGAGTACACCAGGGCACTCTTGTGCTCATGATTCAGCCAGTATGAGGGTGGATCACAGCACCAGGGTGCAGCAAGAAGTACTGTAACTCTGTCTCACTGTCTCTGTCACCCATGGCATGAATAAATAACTTTATTTTTTTATTTCTCCTTTAAATGATTGTTTATCTAGAAATGTGCTATTTAAGTAGTTTTAAGACATTTGAAGGTCTCCTAGAGAGTCTTCTGTTGTTGATTTATAACATAATTTCATTTTGCTCAGAGAATATAATTTATATCATCTGAACTCTTGTATCCTTTTAATTTACATTACACTTGTTTCATGGGTCTATTCACATTTTATGAAATACAGCCTATCTTGGTAAATGTTCTTGGAAATGAATGTGTATCCTCCTGTTAGGTACCATGATCTATAAATATCAATTAGGTCAAGCTGTTTAATAGGGTTGTCTATATCTAGTATTTCCTTCTATATTTCTACTTACTTGTTCTAGAGAGGTGTACTGAAATATCCTATCACAATGGGGATTTTTCTATTACTCCTTGCAATTATATAATTTCATGTCAGTTATTTTAAAGTATACTATTTCTTTCTTTCTTTTTTTTTTTTTTTTTGAGAGGGAGAGGTTTTCGCTATAGTGCGCGTGCGCTTGCCAGACAGACAGAGAGAGACAGAAAGCGAGAAATCACCCCCCGGGGGGGATGGCCACGCTGCAATCCCTTCTCCTCCGTTCTCCTCTCAGGATCTTGGGTATGCACGCACATGCGCCCGGCTTGAGTTTTAAGCCACCTGGTCCGGGACACAAACCGCAGTCAACTATGTGGGAGTCCAGTGACATAGCCATTACGCTAACTGCTGGTCCCACCTTAAAGTATGATATTTCTTTTATAGACATCATTACATCCTCTTGGCAAATTTTGTCTTTTATCATTATGAAATGATTTTATTCCTATTAATGATCTGTTCTGAAAACTTTTTTATATTAATATAGCCATCCCTACTTTTATTTTTCATTTTTTTATACATTCAATCACATTATCTAGTTTACAAAGTGAACATTTCAATATGTGAACATATCTCCCCAGTCCAGTTGATCAAAATATCTTCAACAGATAACAACACTATCACCCTGTCCTGTCAATGCTCTGTCTCCATATCTCTCCTCCAAATGTCCTTCCCCAGGTCCCACTCCTCCACACACACCACATCTGACATTCACACCCATCTCTTGTGTTTGTACATCTTTTAGTCTGTCAGTTTCAGTCATAGAGTATGGACACTTGGTATATATTAAGTGGGGACATACACTATCTTTCCTTCAGAGCCTGGCTTGCTTCACTCAGCAGTAAATCTTCCATATTCTTCTACTTTCTGTCAAAAGCCAGGGTTTTGTTTTTATGGCTGAATAGTATTCCACAGAGTATATGTGCCACAGTTTTTCAATCCATTCATCTGTATGGGGACATTTGGGTTAGTTCCATGTCTTAGCAATCGTGAATAGTGCCTCAATAAACATCGATGTACAAGCACTTTTCCAATGAAGAATTCTTCTGTCCTTTGGGTAGATACCAAGGAGTGGGACTGCTGGATTATATGGTAGTTCTACTTGTAGACTTTTGAGGAATCTCCAAATTGTTCTCCACAGTGGTTGGACTAATTTACATTCCCACCAGCAGTGTAAGAGAGTTCCCCTTTCACCGCACCCCCGCCAACACTTATCATTTTTTGTTTTTTTAATCTTAGACATTCGGACTGGGGTTAGGTGCCATCCCTACTTTTTCTATTAGTTAGCATTACAAACTTTGCCAAAGTTTCTCAGTACAATGATTGTGACTGCAATTAGCCCATTATAAACATAGTTTCAAATTGTGTAGATAACGGTAATTAGATGAGAAAATATTTAAGATATGAGTTTTAGAAAAGCTCAAAATATTTCATGGGCTGGTAGCTCTTCTGTAGAAGTAACAGAACATGATTTGAAAAAAACTTAACTTACAGTCTGAAAGCATGCAATTAGGACCAATAATGTTTATGATGAAACTGTTGCATTTTGTCAAATTGGAATTTCAAGAATACCAAACATGCATACATTTTTGGATAAGAACATCTGGGAAGGCATTTCCCAAATTTGTTACTGATAATTTGCAGTTTGATGCCTTCAATCCACTCTCCCCAGGAAAGGGGAGTTCTTCCACAAGTAAACTGTGTAACATAGCAGTCACATTTTCAGGACAAAGTCAGTCTATTTTTGGTAAGAAAAATATTTATAAGATAAGTGCTCTTATTAACAGTAGACACATAGGAAAAACAGAGAAAAATTCCCCAAGTCTCAAAATTCTCAAAGGAAAATGTAGGTTCACAAATTTTATTTTAATAAGAAAGCATCTGGGGGAAAGAAATTATACACCAAATCCTGATTTTCTAGTATAAGGTAATAACTCAGAGAGTTAGGCACTAAACAAAAATGTCCTTATGAACAACAGATGATGTTGAGCTGATCTGATTTCTTTTCATGACAAAATAATGATCTTTGTTTGAAAGTAAAATCAAGTGGTGCCATCTATCTTAATTTACATTACACGTTAGTCTTTTTTTTTGAGGTTTTTTTTTTTTTTTTTTTTTTTTCCGCTATAGGGCACGTGCACTCGCCAGAAAGACAGAGAGGAACAGAGACAGAAAGCAAGAAATCACCCCCCAAGGCGGGAGCTGAACTCCCATGTAGTCAACCAAGATTTGAGTCCCAGACCTGGTGGCTTAAACTCACGCCGGGTGCGTGTGCGTGTGCGTGTGTGCCCATGATCCTGAGAGGAGAATGGAGGAGAAGGGATTGCTGGGGGGTGATTTCTCACTTTCTGTCTCTCTGTCTCTCTCTGTCTGTATGGCGAGCGCATGCACCCTATAGCAAAAATCTCTCAAAACAAAAAACCAAAAAAGAACATGTACTTTCTTGAAATGAATGGACAAATGATGGATTAAATACTAGGGTTAATCATCAGAAGTAGTGTATAGGTTTAACTGCAGAAAAGTTGAACTGCATTCTGCATGAAGAGAATTGATGCAGCACAATTTCATGTTCTCTCAACCCTACTCTTACATTCATATGGCAGCCAGTTCCACACAGACTTGGACAGATTTGCACAGCTGTGACAGCACATCAACCTTATACCTTCTCTTCCTTCTCTGAGGCTTCCCTAACACTGTGCCATGAGCTCTTCATCTAAATGAACACCTGTTGGAAATATCCATGGGAGGGATCAGCAGTTAGCATAATGGCTATGTCACTGGACTCCCATGTAGTCAACCACAGTTTGAGTCCTGGACCTGGTGGCTTAAATTCACGCCTGGCGCGTGTGCGTGTGTACCCAAGATCCCAAGAGGAGAATGGAGAAGAAGGGATTGTGGCGTGGTTGTTCCCCCAGGGGGTGATTTCTCACTTTCTATGCTTCCTATTTCTCTGTTTCTCTCTGTCTTTCTGCCGAGCGCACGTGCACTATGGCAAAAACCTCTCAAAAAAAAAAATATTCATGGGAAACTCCGCAGTTCAGAAGAGTAATATCTGCAAAGCTTAGTCAATGGGGGTCAAGAGCAAGAGGATACATGCTTATCCTTTTCAACTCAGTTTGTGAATTTTGTGCTACATTTCTTAACATCTCAACTAATCTTAGATGTGATTCCCAGTCATTATAGCAGTCAACAGCCTAATGAAGCATTGCCGAAATGACTTTTCCACCTTTTGTGTTCATGCTCCCTAAACCTCACACCTGCTTCTTAGTGCATAACCACAAATAAATTATTTGGATGGAAGCCTTATTTCTAATCTCTGATTTCAGGGAAAACATTGCTAAAATTCGCAGAAATGCATTTCAGAGAAACCTGGTCATTTATTTTTTCATTTATTCAACAAGTCTCAGAATATTTACCAATAATCTTCTGTCTACTATGTGCCATACAGCATGCTGAGAAAATCAGAGATAGTCCCTGTCCTTATGGATTTACGATGTGAAAAGAGATACATATTAATCTGATAGTCACTAAGACATACAGCAACTACAAACTGTGAATGGACTTTGAAAGAAAAGTTGAGGATCCCCAAAGAGCATACAACAGGGAGAACTGGGCTGGAAGTATAGGCAATCTCCCCTGGCTAAGTAAAAATTTCACTGAGCTATTTTAAGAAGGAGCAAAGGAGGGGCTAGCATTTTGAGTTGTAGTTAAGGCACTAGCCTCCCATATGGCCGACCACGTTTAGAGTCCTACACCCAGTGGATTGAAAATCACACCAAGCAGGGCCAGTATGTGGTAGAGCGGTTAAGGTGTTAGATTCCCACATAACTGACCATTTTTGAGTCCTGGTCCTGGAGACTTGAAAATCATACCAGGTACCTATGTGTGCATGCCCAAAATCCCAGGAGGAGAATGGAGACGGGACTGTGCTGTGGCCATTCCCAGTGGGGGTGATTTCTCATTTCTCCCTGTCTCTTTCTAGTGAGTGCACATTCTTAATGCAATAAGTAACTTAATTAATTAATTAAAAAATAAAAGAAAAAAAAAAAAGAGCAAAGGTAACTGAGGTAGAGAGTTAGGGGTTTCCCACCTTAGCAATTAGCATGAGCAAAGTCTCTGAAAAAGAACAAAATACGACACGTTTGAAGATTGCATTTTTTAACAAAAAGTAAAATTAGAAATATTCAGATAAAAAAGGGTAAGTTTAGATGGTAGACTTCTATTAAAATAAATTAACCACATTCTGTCGTATATAGTGATGAATAAAACTAGGTAGGCAGAAAGAAATTCAGTAGAGAAAGATAATAGGCAGCCAACCACATAGTAGTTGATTTAATTAGAAAAAGTGATTAGTAAACTATTCTATTCCACACTAAAATGACCTTCCTATAATATCTACTTTTGAAAAAGCATTTTTATTATAATTTTTATATATAATTCTTAACTTATGGAATATTTAATATAGGCCTTTATTCCTACTTCTATTCATTTTCCAGATGTAGAGAATTGGGCTTAGAGAAGTCATAAAAGTACTGTAAGTATATTGCCTAAGGTCACAAATTAATATATGAACTTGAACCCAAGTCTGACTGACTTTACTTTTCTCCCATAGGTAAATCAGGGTCTAATAAGAAAGTCAACTAGCCAACAGGAATTTGTATATACATCCTGAGAATGAGGAATGTGTGCAGGGGACATTCCTAGTGATGTCTTTGGATCCTGTATGTCCGCTTGGGAAAAAAGACAGAAAACCTAGGCACTTCATCCTCTGGGCTTTTTGGCCAACAGTGGATTCTTCAGACTCTTCCAAAGATGCTCACCCAGTTCTAGCTCAGTGGCACTATCAGATTCCCTGTTGCCTTTCTTGTCTATTTCAGCTCTTGGCTTCTCCAAGCCCTCAAACTGAGAGGTTATCATCAACAAAGCAGGGAAATTGAAGCTGATGAGTACTCGACACCGATGCTGTCCATTCACTGGCAAAAGCTTCTCTCTCTACTTCTGTGGCCAAGTAGGTGGTAAAGTACTGCCCTGTGTTCTGCTCTTGTCAGTTACTGGTGGATGGCCAAGGTTTTCCTTTTCTGAACTACTGGTCAGCTCCTACTGAACAGTCACTTGGCACTGAGAGGGGAAGGCAGCAGCTGTGGGAAAGAGATCCTGGGATCATCTCCATGTTTCTCATCGTTCTAGCCAAGGCCCACAGACCGCAAGATGGCAGGTGTAAAATGTGCTCTTCTCAATTCTAGCAGGAAAACATTGCAATTCACTTCAAACACTGAAGCTGATTAAATATCTAGCAGTCTCAACCCTGAGCTCCTGGCTAGAGCATCCTGTGTCTTTATCACTTCATATCTTCATCACTGCTTTGTCTTCAGCAAAGACTTGGTTCTGCCTCACTGTCATCTTCTCCACTTCAAGTCCCACATTTACTGTGGTAAGATCAGCCAGAGAACCATCTGATGGGGCTCAGCAGGCATAGGAGGTTTAAATTCTTCCCATCTTATGAGAATGAGCCTGCATGTGGTATCCCACAGGTGGAGTGTCTGCAATTTTTATAGGATTACCAAAACATTGCATGATCTCTATCTCCCCTGGGTGGGGGAGAATTCACTTACTGCTCGAAGCTCTTAATCCATAGATTCCTCCCTTTCTTCAATGACATTCACCAAAGACTCTTGTGTCAGCATCTTCATCTGCCCACTGCCTGAAATGGTTGCCTCTCATTTCCCTGAACACAACATTTGATCAGAATGAGTTTTCTTACATTTTTTTTCTTTTCTTACCTTCTGTCCCCCCTTCCTCCCTCATGCATCTATCTGTCTATCTCTTTCTGTTTCTTTTTCTCTCTTTCTTTTATTACAGTAACATTTAACATAAATTTGCCCTTTAACAAATTTTAAGTGTCCTGCATTTAAGTGTATATATAGTATTGTTACCTGTAGGCACAATGTTGTACAGCAGTCTCTAGAACTGAAGTCATCTTGCATAATTGAAAGTTTATGCTTAATGATTAGCAATTTCCCATTTCTTCCTCGTCAACCCTCAGTCCCTGGTAACCACCATTCTACTTGCTGACTCTATGAGTTTGACTGTTTTAGATACCTCATACTAGTGGTATTTATCCTGTGATAGGCTTATTTTGTTTACATATGTCTTCTAAGTTCCATCCATGTGGTTGCATACTGCAGAATTTTCCCCGTTTATTAAGGCTGAATAATATGGTATTATACATATATACCACCTTTTCTTTATCTATCAATGAATATTTAGGTTGTTTCTAATCTTAGCTTTTTGAGTAATATTTTGATAAACATTAAATGCTAATACCTCTTCAATATCCTGATTTCTATTCTTTTGGATAAATGCCCAGAAGTTAGATCTTTGGATCTTATGGTAGAGAATTGATTGACCTTAAATTCATGCTCTTTTCTCTAAAGCAAATATGACTATCAGAAAAGAACCAGATAAACTTATGTAAGAAGTTTATGATCATTTCTTAAAAAGTACAAGTACCCTCAGATTATGAGAACTGAGGTTAAATTTGATAAAGTCTTTAGTTTACAGAATTATAATCCAACTCAATTCATCCTCTCAATCAGTACAAATTTACAGAATTGTATTTAACACTAGACACTATGTGAGAGCAAGACACATGGTTCATTCATTCTACAAATATTTGTTGATCAGTTAATATGCCATATTTATTCTAGGTCCTATAGGTGGCAGTGAACAAAATTGACAAATCTTTGCTGTTACAGAGTGTTCATTGATGTATGTAGCTAAATAATAAATAGGAAAGTAAATAAATCATTTATATTATTTCCTAATAGATCACCCAAGTCTAGCAATTTGCACAAAGACTAAAGAGAAAAACCCAGGCCAGCAGGTGCCATGGTGGTTAAGGTGATCTCTCACATGGCCAACCAGGGTTCAAGTCCCAGACTTGGTGACTTCTTTGCTTTCTCTCTCTTTCTCTATTTCTGTCTGTCTCTGGTGAGAGTATACACCCTATAGCAAATTTTAAAAAATAATAATAATGATAAAGTAAAATAAATAAATCTTTAAAAAAAGAAAAACCCCAAAAGGTTTACTCTTATATTCTGTAATTTAGAGGCATTTTACAAATGTCCTTCTACCTCTTAAGGTGAGTTTTACCAAGGTAATGCATTGTTTAGAGGATATATTAGATAATCTAGACAACAGTGTTCAAATTGTAATACTTTGGACAAATAATCCATTCTCTCTGGTTTCAACTTTTCCTTATCTATAAAATGAGAAATGTAACATGTAAATGCTTGACAAAAGTCAGTTCCAGTAGTGTTTGAGTTAACCTCAACGATCACTTTCAGATCAAAACATTTTTGTTCAAATATCAGATTAATATCTTGGCATGACCCAAATCTGGGACGATTAACCTCTTGGATCAGTCTGCTAGGCTGGAAATAGGTGAAGATGAATTTGATTTGTGTTTAGCTTCATAAAAGCCCATTTTACTTAGAATATCTTTAAAATTAATACACTAGATCCCCTCAGATACTTTAGAACTGAAGTTAATTGGAGAAAAAGTGATGGTGTTAGAAACTTCCTGAACTCCCTGCTGACCTTTAAGGCTTGACTAGCATTAGGAGAGAAATGTCCGATTTCTCGGTATTAACATATGATCTGTGCACTGCAGTTTTCAGACAATAGGCTAATTGTGCATTCAGCAGAGCACTTCTAGATGCAATTGCCTCTGAGGGCTCAGCCAGCTGAAGTTAAAGCTGATGCGAATGATCACACATGTGAAAATTAATAATAATAATAGTAAAACCAGCATGGGAGGAGCCTCTTATTAAACTGGGCAAAAGCAAACTTCTTCTTGGCTATTAAACCAAATATAACTCCAAAAGAAATTAATAATCAATAATTATGGTTTTATTAATGTTAACTTTTTTCTTTCCTCGGCATCAGTGCTGATGTGTTAAATGATAATTGCTTTCTAGATTTCATTGTGGAATGGCCAATAAAATGTCAGAAAAATCTGTCCAATTCTCACAAGAGTTCCTCACACCCAATGAGGTGACAAAGACTTCCACTACCACAAGATAGATAGATGTTAGTTCTTCCAAATGACACCTCTGCCAAATTGATGCCTCCTGGGTCTCAGAAAAGAACAATCTAAAATATTTAGCAGACATTATGCTGAGGAGTTTGCACTTTTTAGTACCTAGACTGGTTGTACATAATATATTGGTTAAAAGTACACCTTGGAAACATATAAATTACTGTATGAAGAATGCTAAAAAAGCTTTTAATTTTATTTTTTTTACTTTAACTCTACCTACCATTATATAGGTTAATATATTACAACCATATTTTAACAACTTTTAAAAATAGTTCATTATTTAAGTGTCTACAGGTACAGTTTTTCAGCACAGATAAAGTTAATCTACAAAATGATTTTCTGAGCATACAGATGACCATATTAATAGGAACACTGTAAGGCTATATAAAATGGCAGGCATAATTTCTCTCTTTTTTTTAAGAATTAACTTATTTAACTTTATTTATTTATTTTAATTTGATCACTGAGAGACACAGTGAGAGAGAGAGGGAGAGAGAAGGAAAATGAGAAAGCAAGCTGCCAGATCTGGGACTTGAACCACAGTTGGTCATATGGCAGTCCAACGTCCACAATCACCAGACCACCTGCTGGCTCCTAAAATGGTAGGCATAATCTTATAAAAGTAAGTAAAAAGTTCTTACGCTACAATCACCTTGTGATCTACATTCCATTTATTTTATTAAACATTGAAATGTAACTTTTAGTACACTAATGTTCAGATATAAGATAAACAAAAATAATTCATGATGTTTCCTAAAAATTCAAAGGCCTAACTTTATAAAATGCTAATTTGAGATCTCTGATTTGTGTCTCAGGAACACATTTCAAATATTTCTAAGCAATCAGAATGCAGGTAACCTCATAAGACACACTTAATAAATGTTGTTTTAAGATTCCAGTACCATCACAACTCCTGTAGATGAAATCTCTTTTCCAGGCATGGTTTAAGGGCTTCATATATTATAACTAATGCTCATGTCCTACCTGCATGGTATAAATTTCTCCATTTGATAAACAAGAACGCCAGTGCTCAAAAGAGTTTAAATGACTTTCCCGAGTCTTCAACATAGTAAAGGACTAAGTCTCCAGGACTTTAACATCCATTTTTATTACCAGGTTAGAAAAAAGTGGCTTTCACCATATTTATTATAATATTGCAATACATTATTAGTATGTCACATGATTGATGTTTATCAAAGTTTCATAGCATCATTTGACACTAGCAACAAGGTTTTACTGCATTTCACACTTAACCTCTATAAGTGCCTAGCCCAAACCTGAATTCTTTTAAGTAAAAAAAGTAAGTCCATTTTTTTATTCTTTTTGCTATATGGCATGTTTGCTTGCCTGAGAGAGACAGAAAGACAAAGAGAGAAAGGAAAGTGAGAATACACCCCCCTACACACACACACATGCACTCTTGGGGAGGGGTGTGAATGCACAGCAATTCCTTCTCTTTTATTCTCCTCTCAGGATTTTTGGGCACATACACACACACAATAGGCATATTTGTCAAGTTGCAGGTCTGGTACTCAAACTACGCAGTTGTTCATGTGAGATCCAGTGACTTAACCACCATGCCACTGGTTGGCCCAAAAAAGTAATTCTTAAATTGACTATTAATGATCTTCAGTGGAATCAAAAGGGGATAATAGTGCTTATGGTTACTTACTTGAGATTATTTTACAGTTAAAATCACCAATTTTTTAATTTTTTTATTGTCAGAGGATGTGTGCACACTCCAGCGAGACACACACACACACACACACACACACAGAGAAAGAGAAAGGGCAAGGGCAAGTTGCAATCTTTTCCCCTCCATTGCCTCACCATATCAGGATTTGGGTCATGTATATGCACATGCCCAGTGTGTTTTTTGAGTCATAAGGAACAAGATTTGGGCCATGGCCAGCCATGTGGAATCAGGCTTTCTATACACTACGCTTAACCCTGAGCTACTTGACCAGCTCAATCTAATTATCTTTTAAATAGTAATTTTCCCAAGAACTTAACCTGATATTTAGTTTTATGAAATTACAATGGGTTTTGTTTTATTGACTTTTCCTTCAATACAATTATTAGCAATTAGAGAACTAAAACAAACAAAACCCATCAGGGTAAAAAATAAAACAAACAAACAAAAGAATAAGAAAAGTGGTTAAGCATCTAAGGCCTAATGTAGTAAATGTTGACGATACCAAGAAGCAGAAATGTATTATTTTCCAATCTAAAAGAGTACTGTAACTATTGAACATAGAGAACTGGGAAATAAGTCATCACCTGCTTGTCTGGAGCAGTTTAAATAAAGTCAATTTGAAACAAAGGGGATAGAATCAACTCTGCATGCCCATGTCGCTCATGCCCATGTTGCTCATGCCCTTGCAGTTGCTCACAATTATTCAATACCCTTGGCACTGAACCAAGTTGTACTATGGGAATGTGAGGTTGAAAATCACCTTGAGAGTTGAAGTAGATGACTAGGAGGACTTGACTTAAAAGTTATGATCCAGATTAGGTGACTGCTAAACTTCCTCCAGACCATAATTCTAGGATTCTAAGTAGAATCTGTTATGACCAATAATTAATGACCAATAATTGAGAAGATTTGGAGAAGCCTGCCATTTTTAGAAAATGAATTGTTCAGTTGGTCTAGAAGAACATCATTAAATGTACAGTGCCATTTCAGGATTGCATATTTTGGAGAAAAACGAGTGCTAAACAAACATGGATTTTACAGTTCAGATAAATGGATGAGTTGAATACAGTTTAGTGTTAATTTAATTAGGTTGAGTTTTTATATGTAAAGTAAATGTTTGTGGAAAAATGTAAAAATAAATAAATAAAGCCTCAAAAAAAAAAATGAGTTGAATACAGTTTAGTGTTAATTTAATTAGGTTGAGTTTTTATATGTAAAGTAAATGTTTGTGGAAAAATGTTAAAAAAAAAAAAAAAAAGCCCCAAAAAAAAAAAAGAAAAAAATTTAAATAGGTTGAAAGGATTTATGATAAAGAAGGCTTTAAAAAGTTAGCATCATAAAAATATAAATACAAACATCTGGATTATAAATACACAAATGGAAAATTTTGAAGATAAGGTAATTGTAAGTTATTCTGTTGCACAGAGTATTGTAAATATTTTTGCAGTTATATTTAGGAGTGGGTGATTCCTCAATTTCCTGGTTTACAGATTTTTCACTTTGGTAACATTCATTGCTCTATACATTTATACATTTAAGAAACACGTAGTGGGTATTCATAATATGCATTAAACTAAGCACTATGACATTTAAAAATAAAGTGTTCAATTATGGTACAAAGGTTGGACTCAAGCAGAAATTGCCAGGAGACTATATAGATAGGTGACTCCTAATCCAACCTAGTGGAATCAAATATAGCTTCCTAAAAAAGACGGAGTTTATTGTGAGTTAGAAAAGGAAAGCAGAGGAGAAGGAAGAAGGTTTATACACTAGAAATAACATTTTGGAAGCCTTGAAGGTAGAAGAGACCGGGGATATTTAAGAATCTGTATTAATTAGGTATGGCATACAAATGATTGGTGAAGGGGCAGGTAAGGGTAAGACAGGAGCGGTAAAAGGTAGACAGAGGTTAGGATTAAGAACCTTGTAGACCACTCAGAAGACTAGCCATCTTCAGCTACAGATAACTCAGGAGGGCATGACCTACAAAATTTGAAATTGATGTGGTACCCAGCATAAGGGACTGAACATTTAATTAAAGCTTTTTAATGTTAATGACTGTTCTGAATTAGCAATACTAAGCAATATTCACAAGGACTTAAAAGGAAGGATGCCACCTTCATTTAAGCAGCAGGTTTTGCCCCAAATATTTGTTTTCTTTTTACCCTAACCAAATCCAGGCTTCCTTGATTCTTCCATCCCTTAAGTCACTGAAAATTTCACTTCATAAATAATTGAGAAGAACGGGCTGGGACAATTCTAACAACTATTGTTTAGTGACATGTTCATTTACTTTACTAAAAGAAATGTTTAATAAAGAAGATTACAGTACTAAATATAGATGTTGAACCTAGAAATATGCAGTTAATAAGCTGTGCTAGGAATATGGATAATAGCAATAATTGAAGGGGTTCCTTAATTTAACATGCAGCTAGACTTAATGCTGATCTAGTCAGTCATTTCCTACTGGTGCAAACAGGCTGAACCAAAGGAATAAGATTTCCTGTACCTTAAAATGATGCCCATCGCTACACCTTCTAATGAAATATCACAGCTATAATTTTTTTAAATCCTTTTTTCTGCAAGTTATTGGAAAATTATTTTGTAAATGACTGTGGCCTTTATAAGAAGGCATGTTTTTATATGCAATGATGACTTTTGCTCAGCAATAAAATATAATAAGTGGGCTTGAGTTTATGATTTTTGTCTTAAAATTTTACATAATGCTACTGGTTAATGTTTATTTTTCTTTCTAGATATATCTATTCCTATTAAATTACTAATGTCTGTTCCCTCTGGTGTATGACTAAACAGGCTGAACCAAAGGAATAAGATTTCCTGTACCTTAAAATGATGCCCATCGCTACACCTTCTAATGAAATATCACAGCTATAATTTTTTTAAATCCTTTTTTCTGCAAGTTATTGGAAAATTATTTTGTAAATGACTGTGGCCTTTATAAGAAGGCATGTTTTTATATGCAATGATGACTTTTGCTCAGCAATAAAAATATAATAAGTGGGCTTGAGTTTATGATTTTTGTCTTAAAATTTTACATAATGCTACTGGTTAATGTTTATTTTTCTTTCTAGATATATCTATTCCTATTAAATTACTAATGTCTGTTCCCTCTGGTGTATGACTATGGCCATATGCCCCTGGAATTTAAAATGAAAAATCTACATGCATTGAAAAGACATTTAAGTATTTTAAATAGGAAAACTCTCTTTTATTTCCTCCTTTTCATGTCTTTTTCTGGAATTTTATAATTATTGATTTCTTTAGGAATGGTAGTGGTTAATTATTTTTAAATGCAAAATAAACTTGGCCAAGGTAATGTCCTATTTTTCTAATGTGTAAATTTTCCTATCCTCATGAAGTTTGGTGGGACAGAGAATCTTCTTTTCAGTTCCGATGGCCTTATACACAGAACAAAAATCTATTCTGTACTGCTATTTTTCACTGACATTTTACTTCAAAGAAATAGGGTCAGCTTCTGCATGAGTTCAAAGTGTGTGATACATACAGGAAGAAATGCTTAATGTTTACATTTCTGGTAAGGAAAGACATGGCCTCGAAACTCTTTGTGTTTCAGGACCAGCAGTTAGTGTAATAGCTATGTCGCTGGACTCCCACGTAGTTGACCATAGTTCATGTTCTGGACCCGGTAGCTTAAACTCACGCCAGGCGCGTGTGCGTGCGTGCCCAAGATCTCGAGAGGAGAATGGAGAAGGGATTGAGGCATGGCCATTCCCCCTGGGGGGTGATTTCTCGCTTTCTGTCTCTCTGACTGTCTCTGTCTGTCTGGAGAGCGCATGCGTCCTATAGCAGAAACCTCTTAAAAGAAAAAAAAACAAACACTATGTGTTTCAGTCTATGCCCTTTATGGTGTGCAGTTGAATGTCTCAGCCACCCTTGCCATGGCTCGGAAATTCAAACACACTGGCCTGCATCAGCCTGCCACCAGGACTACGGGCCTGTTTATTGTTCCTCCCCACTTCTCTCCAGGTTAACACAGACTATCCTTCAGCTATCCGCTTAAATGCACATTCCCAGGAGAGTCTGCTTTGCCACCTTAGGTAAAATAGCTCCCTGTTTTATGCTCTTCTAGACCATGTACTTTCTTTAAAGCATGCATCACAAATCATAATCAAAAATGTATGTTTATCTTTTTTATTAATAAAAAAAGTTTAAGGGCTGCCTCATGGATTTGTGGTTTAGGGAACTGGATCCCACATGACTGACTGCATGGTTTGAATTCCAGCCCTGGCAGCTTAAAAAATACATAGGTGTATGTGACCTTAAAATTCCTTACAGGATGGTAAAATGAAGGAGAAAGGATTGCAGTGTGACTACACCCATGGAGGGTGCTTCCTCTCTTTTCTTCTTTCTATGTCTCTCCCTATCTTTTCTGGTAAACATATGTGCCCTCTGGCAAATTAAAACAATAAAATAATAGTTTTCATCGCAAGTGACAGAAATCTAAAATAACACTATTTAGTGTGAGTGTTGCACAATATCTAGGCATTTTCTAAAACCTAAAGAGACAATACAGAAATCAGGTTACCTCTACAGGCTTTAATTTCTGGAAGCAATGATAAAACTAGCAGTAATTTGTTTTTCTCTTTATCATTTATAACTAATTTATGCCCACTTCTGGTTGACTTTATTCTCTTACTCTAAATGAATTTTTTTCATACAGTGAGTATCATAATAAGCAGAAGTTTCTGGACTCTCTCCCTCTCCAGGTAGAGCAACAATTCCTTCTGGGCCAGTTTGGGTGCCATGGGCCAACTGTGGACCAATCATAGCTGCATGGTTTGAATTCCAGCCCTGGCAGCTTAAAAAATACATAGGTGTATGTGACCTTAAAATTCCTTACAGGATGGTAAAATGAAGGAGAAAGGATTGCAGTGTGACTACACCCATGGAGGGTGCTTCCTCTCTTTTCTTCTTTCTATGTCTCTCCCTATCTTTTCTGGTAAACATATGTGCCCTCTGGCAAATTAAAACAATAAAATAATAGTTTTCATCGCAAGTGACAGAAATCTAAAATAACACTATTTAGTGTGAGTGTTGCACAATATCTAGGCATTTTCTAAAACCTAAAGAGACAATACAGAAATCAGGTTACCTCTACAGGCTTTAATTTCTGGAAGCAATGATAAAACTAGCAGTAATTTGTTTTTCTCTTTATCATTTATAACTAATTTATGCCCACTTCTGGTTGACTTTATTCTCTTACTCTAAATGAATTTTTTTCATACAGTGAGTATCATAATAAGCAGAAGTTTCTGGACTCTCTCCCTCTCCAGGTAGAGCAACAATTCCTTCTGGGCCAGTTTGGGTGCCATGGGCCAACTGTGGACCAATCATAGCAGTTATGAAATGGAGTACTACATGTGACTGACCCAGTTAAAGAGAAAGGGCCACTCCTTTGTGGCAGGGTGACTATTACTGAAAGAAAAAAGTATAAAAGTACAACGCAGACTCAACTGGGACCAGCAGTTGGCGTAATGGCTATGTCACTGGACTCCCATGTAGTGGACTGCAGTTCGAGTCCCAGACCCAGTGGCTTAAACTCACACCAGGTGAGTGTGCATGCATGCCCACAATCCCAAGAGGAGAATAGAGGAAAAGGGATTGTGGTGTGGCCATCCCCCTGGGGGTGATTTCTCACTGTCTCTCTCTCTCTTTCTGTCTTTCTGGAGAGCACACACACCGTATAGCAAAAAAATCCTCTCCAAAAAAAAAAAACCAAAAACAGAAACAAAAACACAATCAACACAGACTCAACCTAAAAATGCACTGTACAAACAAAATAATGGTTATATTTGTGTACTTATTTATTTAATATTCCTATCTGCTACCAGATGGAAAGCATCATAATGGACAGGAAATGTACCCATTTTTAGCACCATTATATTCCCATTACCCATAACAGTGTCTAAGCATAAAAGATATTGTAATGTTTACTGATTAAATGAATATATACTTGCAAAGAAAAATGTTTTGATTAAGAAAAAAGAGGTTAATGGGGAGGCCATGGGTCCTATCAAACAGTGAGAATTTACTGATATTTACTGGTGTAGTGAGGGTCAGGTTGTGATCCAAACATTTTGTGTGTGTGTATATGTGTAGACTCACTTTTGTTTCCCTTTCTTGACATTTTTAAGTCTTAGTTCAAGCAATAGGCAAGGAGACTTACATGGGGAGAAGAGCACTGGGCAAACAGATGTTATATTTCCAATGAGCTAGTCCTGCTGAGATCAAATTAGTTACATAGCCCTGCTTTACACGCTGTAAGCCTAGTTGAGGAGATATTGGATAATTCTAGCCTTAACTATTTCCCATCTCTCTGAGGATGGCAACCTCACATTACCCATTTAGAAGAGCCACAGGCACTGCACCTCCATGGAAAAAGACACTCAATAGGTTTGCAACACAATGTGGGAACACTGAGCTAGCTAGCACAAGCAAGGGAGAAAATCCTCCTGAGGTTCCTTTGACTGCCTGCCAGCAAATCATTCCCTGCTGCAATGCATTTTAATGCATTCCTGGGAGTCTAACATTTGTGAAAGTTTTAATTCCTATATTCCCATATGAGGTTTTTTCTTGAGTCTTAATCACTTTGTGAAACTCAACCCACAGGTCGTGGTTGAATTTAACTATAGTATTTAAGATGCAACTGATGAAAAGGGCAAAGAGAAAGACAGAAAACAAAGAGAGTCCACCAAAATGAAGAGAGATAACCTGACAATTTGCATGTACAAGAAAAAGAAGGAAAGGGAATGGAGGTAGAGTGTGGAGGAGCAGAGGGATTGAGATTTTAACTTTTACTGAGCATTTAGGATGTGCCAGGCTCTGCTAGATATTTTACAAATGATAATTTTTCTACTCATCCTTTCAAACTAATGAGGTATCTCTTATCTCAGTATAGCAGATGAGAAAATGGAATCTCAGGGATGCTGAATAATTAGTCTGAGTTTACACTAAATCCTACATTTCTGTTCCTGTTCATTCTTGGGAATGAGAAAGGTAGAGATAAAAGGATAAAAGATTTTGAAGAAGAGATAGTTAAGGCACCAAAGAGCTGTATAGACAGAGATGTTCCTAAATTAAACTCATTTAATTTGGATTCTCTAGTTGCATTATGAAGCACCCAAAAGTACATAATTTAGTGGGAATAATTTAACTAAAAAGAGGTAATTTATTAGAAAAGATCTCATTAGTTGAGACAGTTGATACATATGAAAGAGCTTAACTCACCATTTATGTTGGAAACTTTTTCTCCCTGGAAAAATCTGAATGACTGAGTCATTCACATAAAATAGAAGACTAAATTCACTTGCTTTGAGTTTCTCATCAGCTCTTAGATCTCTAATGAAAGAGAATGTGCATGCACCTCTTAAAGGGACTGCAAATCCCAAAGTATGGCACAAACCCTTGCATGGAACAGGCTTACTTTGCAAAATATAGTGATATCCGTATTGACTTAATTAAATAGTCGTTATTCAGTGAATCTAGTCTTTGCAGGTTTTGTTGTACTACAGTAGAGTAACATTGTACATAATAATTATTGGGCCCACATCTAAATATATGTTCCTTTTTATCCACCGACACCTGGTTAGCTTTTCTACTATCTTGGAAATTAAATGTTGTTATTCTGTTCTAACTATTGTTTCTTGAAGCCTTTTTGTTTGTTTTATAATTCGTTTCAATCATCTCATTCGACTCGAGTTTCTTCCTTTTGTTTTCTCTCCTTTCACCTCTGTCAATTCTTTATTCCTTTAAAAAATAAATGTTTCAAGACTGCACACTTACTTACTTTTAACCAGGTTACAAACATATCCAGAGAAAATAGTTGGCTCAGACTCAATGTTCAAACCTTGTTTCCTACCAGAAAGCAGGAACGACAGTCCTGGTTCAAGACATAACCCTACTTTCCAGACACTGTTGTTTACCTACTCCACTTCTGCTTTACTAAGGAACCCTAGTTTTGTTCAAGAAGAGAATGTGCTCAGGTCAAATAATAAAATATTATTATCATCTTTTGATAATTGCAGCAAAAGGATATCTAAAAGCCCACTAGGCCAAGTAGCTGCAAGTATATGTTAATGGGAAACATTTAAGTTGCAAAATGCACAACTCATACCACTGTACTTAATAACCCTGTAGCCAGGACTACTGCTCTATGATCCTTGAAATATGATGTTTCAGCTTGCCCTTCTCAGATATTTGCTATTTTATTCTTCCTCAATGCTTCCAATAGGAGCTCAGTCATCTGGATTGTTATCTACCAATCATATTCTTATTACTATTTACAACATTACACTATGTTTAAAAGGAGACTACATTACTGCCTACTTAGGATGAAAAGGAAGGGAAAGTAGTATATGTACTCTTTTTCTTTAGCCTTTTTTGTGATATTTCCTCTTACTGCTCTTCATTCACGTTTGTGGCATCATCCATCACATTCTTTCCTCTCACTCCCTTATTTTGATTCCCTCAGAAGAGGATGTATATTAGTGATCTGAGCCATAATAGGCCTGTAACTCATCAACTAGACATTATTTGAGAGGTTAGTATATGTTAGGCATGAGAAAAGAGCAGAGAGAAAAAAAGATGTGGCTCCAATTTCCATGGAGCTCATATGTTATCAAAGAAGAAAGACAGGAAATACTTTCAAATTGACATTTAAATAACTATAGTACCTGGAATTATGTAATCACCTGCAGAAAAATGAAACTGGACCTCCATCTCTCACCATTAAGAAAAATAAACTCAAAATGGGTCAAAGATTTAAATGTAAAACTTTACACTATAAAACTAGCAGTGAAAAGCAAAGGGAAAACTCTTGAAGACATTAGAGTAGGCAAAGATTTCTTATATAAGACCCCCTAAAGCACAGTCAATAATTCCCAAAATAGACAAGTGGGATTACGTCAAGCTAAAAAGCTTCTACACAGAAAAGGAAACCCTAAGAGTGAGAGAAAATATTTGTAAACTATGTGTCAGACAAGAAATTGATAATCGGAACAATTTAGAGAACTCAAGCTGCTCACCACAAGAGAAAAAAAAAAGAATAATCCAATTTAAAAATGGGCTAATGAGCTGAACAGACAACAGTTGAAGGATGACATACAAATGGCCAAAATACATATTAAAAAATGTTTCACATTTCTTACCAAAATGGAAATGCAAATAAAAATCACAATTAGATACCACTTAAGTCCAATCAGAATGGCTATAATATAAATAATAATTATTAAAAAAAAAGTGCTGGTGACACTGTGATGAAAAGGGAATTATATTACACTACTGGAGGTAATATAAATTAGTACAACTGCTATGGAAAACAACATGGAGAGTCCTCAAAAACCTACAAATAGAACTGCATATAGCCTAGTAATGCCATTCCTTGGCATTTACCCAAAGGATAGGAAAGCATTCAGTCGGAAAAACACTTAACACATCCATGATTATTGCAGTGTCATTTACAATAGCTATGACATGAGATCAAACTAAATGCCTAAAGATTAATGAACAGATTGAAAAAATGTAACTCACATACAGTATGTAATATTACTTGACCATACATAAAAGTAAGACCCTGTCATTTGATTCAAAGTGAATGGCTACAGAAGATTTAAGGCTAAGCCAATTAAGCCAAATTATGAAAGACAAATACTGTATATCCCTGATCAATATATACCAAATGACTACACTTTATGGCAGAAATTGAATGATACAAAGTATGATAGTAGGGAGACCAAATGTAAATATCTGAGACTGTGTGGGGAGGAATGGATAGTAGAGGGTGGGTAAAAGAGACTGAGGGAAGAAACACTTAACAGACACAAGAATGTAAACCTCTCTAGTGAAAATGATGAATATGTTAATATATTTTATTTGCTTGTCGTATACTGTATTTGTACTTTGAAAAACTGTATTAGGTACTATAGAGGTGTACAACAATTAAACACAAACAACAAATTTTATATAAATATATATATATATAAAAACACATACATATACATATATATATATAATACACACACACACACATACATACATACAAACCTAGAGTCTATGGAACAAATCCTTCCTGCAGTCTTATTTTGTTAAGAGCATTACTGGAACATAACACATATGCTCATTTTCATATTATCTATGCTTCCTTCCCATGCCAACTTCAGAGCTGAATAGTTGCCAGAGACTATGTTCCACACACCTGAAAAGATTTAATCTCTGCCTACCACTGCTCTAAATAAAATGATAGAAGACAGTTTGAGGGTCAGTTTAAGGACAGATTAGCTAAGAGAACCAAGAATATAATAAGCCTTGGTGGAGAAAACCAGGAAGGTGGTGGGGATGTTGTTGATGCTGCCAGTAAACAGTGTCCTAAGGAGGCTGTGTAACTACCGAGGAGAGGTAGTAGCACAGTGTGTATGTGGAGGAGGAACCAGAGGAGAATAATGGAGTAAAGTCACAGTAAAGGTGATCAGGGAGCAGAGTGCAGTCAGGCCACAGTCAGGGATAAGGACATGATCAGGGATTAGAATGTCATTGGAGAGTAGGAGCTGGTCACAGTGAGGAACGGGGTGAAGTTGGGGATTTGTCATTTTACACAGTGTAGTCAGGAAGCCTGGTCTAACTAGGAGCAAGGATAACAACAGAGTGTAGTCAGGGAGCTGTGAGTAAGTAGTTAGGAAGGTGGATGTGATCAGGGAACAGGATGTAGTCAGGAAGAAGGGTATAGACAGGCAGGCAGATTAGTGTGCTCATGGAGGTAAAAGCAGCATGAAGCTGTGTACACAGAGTATTGTCACGAGTAGGTATTTAGTGAATGGAGTGTGGTCAGGGAACTGAACGCTATCCTGGAGCAGGATGTGGTCACTAAGCTGAGTGAAACCAGAGAGCAGACTGTATTCAAGGAGCCAGAATGTCATCAGGGAGCAAAGTGTCCATTACAGAGCAGAGTATAGTCTGCAGGCAGAGTGTGCTCAACGAGCAGAGATCAGTCAGGGAACTGAGTGTCATCTAGGAAGAAGGTTTTGCTGCTGGGAACCAGAGTGTAGTCAGGGAGGTCAGGGTAGCCAAAGAACTGGTTATAATAAGAAAGCTGGCTGTTTTCAGGCAGTCTGAGCAACAATCATAAAACCTCAGAGAGTCAGAGATGCTTGCACTAGTGAGACTGAGACACCATTTGGAGTTTCAATCGTAGGTTAGGCTTTGTTCACCCTTGGAGTAATTCCCCTCAACTTAATCCCTACACAGAGAAGCATCAAGTGCCTATTTTAAGCCAGGCACTCTGCTAAGTGTGCTTCTACCTACCAGCTGTGCAATTCCCTGGACCAAGGACAGATGTTATTATGCCGTAAAGGAAATCAGAAGCTACAAAGATGGAAACCGATTTCTCACTGAGGCCAGCATACTGGGATCATGGGAATGTCTGACTGAATATGGCTGTACTCTGCGTTTATACAAATAATAATGTGAATAATTATAAAACTCAGGACACACATGCCTACCAGCCTTCATCATTGTGTGTAATGTTAGTTGAAACTCATTGTGTATAAAGAAAAGAACAGAGGTTTATGTAATGAACTACACAATGCTTTACTCAAAATGATTTGTCAGTTTCAGAGAATACCTTTAATGTTATATAGTCAATTAAACATTGAGTAGTTGGAGGATTTCCCCCCGTACTGCCAGTTGTTAATGCAGTTTGACAATATACCTAATCAAAATCATGTAGCTTAATTGCCTTTGATGCATTCATAATTATATTTACCAGGACTTTAATACACAACCCACAACACATACATGTACCTCGATATACAAAGCACAGAATCCTCCCACATATAAAGACTAAAAAAATAATTTAAGAGGTGATTATTAGAAGAAAAATGCTGCAATGAGGTTTTGTGTTCTGAAATCATTTTCATTTTACATCTTGGGATAAATGTGAGTGTGTTTTCTAAATTTCTCCCATATATTATATTTTTAGTAATAGATAGTTCATCTAAATGTGCTGTAAATATAGCTTGTAGGCAACATTCATTGCTTCATAAAATCAAAACTGAGTGAAGCTGTCAGGTGGAAGAACAATTAAGCCATTTAACTGGGTTGTTAGAAACAATAGGATTTTCTTGGAAACCATGAGCTTGTAAGAGACTGTAATTTCAAGGTAATCTTTCATGAATACACAAACATCCTACACATTGTCAATCGCATAGTCTTTGAGAAGAAATTTAAAAGAGCGTTACTCTGTTTTGGTCAGCGAAAGACCTCTGATTTTGCTTTTAGAAGCGTTTTTTGTTTGTTTGTTTGTTTTTGTTAGTCTGAAAATATAATCCAGAATCTGTAACACTGAAGCTCAACCAGTAAGAAAGTAAGCAATATAGTCAAAACCATAATCAGGTCAAATGTTTAAAATGTAGAGGTCAGTAGAAAGGAAATCTTTCATAAAGCAGCTCATTCGTTTTCCAAGTCTGTTACATAGTTACCAATGTCATAAATACAGAGATCTCACTAAGGAGCAATGACCTCTCTCTAGGTTTGTTCACCAAATTATAGTTTATCAGGAAACTTGAAAAGGTTTGTAAAACACAGGAATTAAAATATGAGTTCATTTTTCTGTGTAAAAATAAATTGAAATCCATGCATAGTTTTGTCATAATACACATCTTCCATTAACTTCTTGAAGACTTTGTACTTTGAACAGCTTTCAAATGGTATTTTAAGTCGTTGACTGTCTCATTCTTCTTTACAAACCAACTTATTCTATCCAAATTTCTGTAGGCATTGACCTATGCATAACTGCAAATTTTTACTTCTATGTAGTTTCTCTTTGCTAGGAAAAAAAAATTTCCTTCTTCAATCACTATAATTGGACTCACTCTTGAGTACTCTGCTAAAAATTAATGTGTTCTGTAAAACCTTCCTGAATACTCAAGTCTAAATTAATCTTTACTATGAGTATTTCAGGCAAATAGTGTCTCTACACAAACCACGTTTAAGAACAGCTTATTTTGACTCTGTACCAGAGGTAGGTTGATTAACAGGTTTGATCATTCACTGCACACATTTAAAAGCTATCATCTTTGTGAATATAAAATGGCATTAAGCAATTTCCTCACTTGAGCTTTAGCAGAGGGTCTCCAAAAAGTTCATGGAAAATGCATAACATGACAAAAGTACACAAGCATTTGAAAAAGGTTTCCCACTAAAATAAACCCATATTTAATTCCAACTTTCTGCAGACTTCTTGAAGTACCATCATATGGGGCTGGGTTCTATGTCTGGAGCAGGAGAGAGGCTGGGCAGGAAGTGAGTCAGAATAAGAGGTGGTAGGTTATACTGTCACCGAGAGAATGAGAGTCAAGTCAATTGCAGCAACTTTAGCCTGACCCAGCAGACAAATCCAACCTGTACCCACTGATGTGACTGGACCTCTCAGTTTAGTGTAGCAGAGCTGTATTTTTTCCATTATTTTTTCCATTATTTTCTTTCTTCCTTAGATGCAGTCTGAATAAAATTCTCATTGGTTCATTATCTTAGTCAGGGAAACAGAATCTCATTAAACTGGAGAGTAAAATAGTCTTCTTTCACACTTCCAAGAACAAAACCATCTTTAAGTTTCCCATATTTTGAATAAAATCCTATTATCAGGCTTTGACATGATCTATATATGACTTCTCATTGTTTTGTCACTTCTATTTTATTTTTACTTATTTTATTTTTGTAATACATGCAATCACTGTATATCATCACATCTTGCAAAATGAATTTTCCTAGTATGAATACACTGTACATTAGTCCAGTTAGGAGCTTGAAAAAATATTATGAAAGAAACATTAACATACCATTCTCCCTTTTTCCTGTCCTCACAAAGGAAAACGTGGTAATAGAACTTCCACGAATGGTCTGTGGAATCATTCATTTGTCATTAACTCTTACTGAACTGTATTGACAACTGGTACTTTCAGAGATATTATATTCTTAGAATAGAGATGGAAACATTACATTTGCCTTTGTCTTTTATTTCTCCTCACAAACCCTTGTCATCAAACATACTACATCACTCATGTACATTTGCATCTAGTTAACGACGACCAAGGTTTCACTGGACAGCTAAATTATCTTAGGTTCTGGAGACACAAAGACAAATGGTACTAGGCATATGCTTTGAAGAAATTCACTTTCAACTTAGGGAGACAAAATGTACACAAATGGTTAAAATTCAGTGGAGGAAATGCTAGAAGTTATGTTTCTGGTGCTATGTGATACTAAGAAGTGACTGATTTTTTTTTTTAATAATTAATCGTTTAATATGGCTGAAACCAGATGAGACAATGAATGAGATAGCAATCTTATGGAAGCCTACAAACCATAAAAATAAAAGTTTATACTATAGATATGATATCTATATATCTGAAACCACTATACATATATAGTGAGAATAAAGAAATAAGAACATGGTTGGGAGCCAGATTTCTCATTGTTGGAGAGAAGAGTTATAGACAGACAAGAAATTTAGGTCAGAATAAACTGTCCTAGTGAACAAGAATCAGAGACATCAGTATGATCTTACATTTAGCATTATATGTATACAAAGGAATATAGAGATAATTATAGATATTTGTAAATATATAGATAAGCATACATAAATATATATCTAAGAGTGTTTAGAAGTAATAAAATCTGAGAAGCAATGAGTACATTGTTTTCTCTGGCTAAATCTGTAGCTGGAATTATCTCAAAAGTGGTAGCAGACCCAGCTGTAGGGTGCAAATAGGAGGCACTGCTGTGCAATTGACTGAGGCCACATGGGAGGCCTGGGTTCTGGTCCTGACTTAACCTATATAGGCTGGACATGGTGGTTTGTGCCTGTGGTCCTAGCTAATTGGAAGGCTGGGACAGGTAATCACAACATGGTATGACCCTGTCAAAAACGCCTTTTTTGGTTTCTTTCCTTTTCTCTATTCTCTCTCTCTTTATTTAAATACATACATACATAAAGGTAATGACGGGGAAGCTCCTTCAAGGGATTGTTCCTAATCATCCCAAGATGGAACCAGTTAGAATCCCCAAGAAAAAGTGGACCAGTAGGTTGTCATGGTGGTTAAGGCACTGGACACTCCCAAATGACCAATGATGGTTCAAGTCCAGACCTTGTGACTTGCTTTCTCAGTTACGCTGCTCCTCCCCCCGTGGGGGTGTGTGTGTGTGTGTGTGTGTGTGTGTGTGTGTATCTGGTCAAACCAAAATAAATGAATGAGGGCCAGCAGGTAGCGTGGTGGTTAAGAGTGCTGGACTCCCACATGGCCGACTGTGGTTTGAGTCCCAGACCTGGCAGCTTGCTTTCTCACTTTCCCTCCCTCTCTCACCCTTACTCTGTCCTTCTCTGATCAAATTACAATAAGTAAAATACATAAACAATTCTTTTTAAAGCATTAAAAAATGAATAAATAAAATGAAATAATTCTTAAAAAATAATAGAATAATTCTGAAGTAAAAACACTAACTACCATGTGAGTAGTCCAAGGCTCCACAGCATTTATTAGGGGTATTTACATATAGAGGGCTGACCTGTGCTTGAGAAGGACTGTGAGAGAGAGAAGATCTAGTTATGGAGATTATTTGTGGATTTAAGGAATTTAACTCAGGGCTGGGTTTGTTTCCATGTGTTTAGCAACATGTTTGATCTCTCCGTGTTTTGAACAACAACTTTATTAGCACTTGGAAAGTTCCTTGGCACCTTCCAGGCTTCAATTGGGTCTATGCCTTCTGGGAATTCATGTAGTTGGCCTTGTCTCAGAGTGGTCAGGACACTGTTTCTAGGTTAGGACAAAGAAAGCAAAGTGGGGCAGGACATCAAGAGACCCTACAGATTTTCAGCACCTAATTCTTTGTTTTTTTATCATAATTCTCCAAAAATTTAAGCAGCATTCTTACAGAAATGACTGAATCTAGGACCAGGGTAGGGAAAATACAAGATCAGTTTGGAATGTCATATAGTATTAGAAAGTAAGGAAATATTTTCAAGGAAGAAAGATGACCATTTGTGAAAGGAACACAGAACCAACTTGAAAAAGCTACAGTTGTCAAAGCTGGAATGATCTGAGCCAACATAATAATACTGCATGTCAACATCTCTTATTATAAGGGAAATGCAAATCAAAACCACAATGATATACCACCTAACCCCAGTCAAAATGGCTAAAATTGAAAGAAAAAAAAAAAAAGAATGATTAGTGCTAGTGAGACCGTGGTGAAAAGGGAACCCTCCTATACTGTTGGTGGGAATGTAAATTAATGCAGCCATTATGAAGAGCAATATAGAGGTTCCTCAGAAACCTTCAAATAGAACTACCTCGTGACCCAGTAATTTCACTCTTAGGTATCTGTCCAAAGGAAAGGAAAATCCTTAGTTGGAAAAACACCTGTATAACTATGTCTATTGAAGCATTATTCACAATGCTAGGACATGGAATCATTTAAATGTAAATGTCCAAGAACAGATGAGTGGGTTAAAAAAAAATGTGACACATATACATTATGGAATACCACTCAGCCATTAAAAACAATAATAATAAAATAAATAATGAGAGCCTGGCATTTAATAGATAGTGGATGAATATGGAAGACTGAATGCTAAGCAAAGCAAGCCAATTTGTGAAAGACAAGCACTGTATGTCCTTGCTCTATAACAGAAACTGAAAGACTGGACAACTACAGATACTAGACACAATCTAGGAGGGCATCAATAGTAGGAGGTGGATAATAGGCGGTGGCAAGGAGGGTATCAGGGAAAAAAATATTTAACAGACACAAAAATGAAAAGTTTTCTGTTGAAGATAGTGTATATGGTAATATCTTTGACTTCACTAATGCACTGTATTCATTCTAGGAAAAAACATGCTGTGTGCTATGAAAATGTATAGTGATTAAATGTAAATTTTAAATGTGAAAAAATTAAAAATTAACATAGCATTGGATTATAACTCAAAGCATGAAATAGATGCACATAAGTCCATACTGATATAAAATACTAAATAACTGAAAAGAGAGAAGTTATATATCTTTCTTTCAGAATTACCAAACAAAATGAACCTAATAATGTTCATTGCTTGAAAGGACACATTTTGTATTTATCTTTTCTATATCCCAATGATGTCTTCAGCATATTTAATACATTTCTTTTAAAAACTGGGAGAACCAGCAGTTAGCGTAATGGCTATGTCACTGGACTCCCATATAGTCGACCGCGTTTCGTGTCCCGGACCCGGTGGCTTAAAACTCACGCCAGGCACATGTGTGTGCATGCCCAAGATCCCGAGAGGAGAACAGAGGAGAAGGAATTGCCGTGTGGCCATCCCCCCTGGGGGGTGATTTCTCGCTTTCTATCACTCTGTCTCTCCCTGTCTGTCTGGCGAGTGCACGCGCCCTATAGCAAAAATAAATAAATAAATAAACTCTCCAAAAGAAAAAAAAAATGGGAAAAAAATCAATAAAATTGGATTATAAAGTTCACTTTGTCATTGATTTCAGTCATTTCTTGTTCACACTGGACCCTTTGCCTGTCGTGTTCTTTGCCCTGTTCTTTTACTCATCCAAACCTATTTCATTCTTTATTACCTGACTCAATTGTCATTTTTTACCTTGATCTTAATAAATTTCAGATCCGTGTGGTGCAAAAAAGAAAAGCACTTTATATATCTTTGGTGATTTGAGTTGTTTAAGTTCAGACTAATTTTTCTCTCTTACTATACCTAATAGAATGACACAATTTAGTACCTTAGTATTTCAATTTTGTTAATTTCATTTCCCCACTAAATAATAAAGTCTTGGAGAATATGGAATTTAATGTCTATTGACTTTGTATACCACATAATACCTATAACATTACACTTTAGGTATTCAAAAATATATTTGAATATTGGGTTGAGACTTGTTAACTAATTCCAGGGAATAAAACAACAATAACAACTACATAATGTTTTCTCTCCTACCACTTCAGTCCTTTGGAAACTACTAATGTGGAACCTGCTAAGTACAGTGGCAGGGGAGAGAGAGGGGAACATAACACTACACATGTTCTCCATTTAACTGGGGAAATGAAACACTACATTTAAATTTTTCTATATCTGAAATTATTAGATCAAATATTTTTTGGGTTCTATGACTTTTGCTAGGATGGAATGTGAATCTTAATTAAGAAGTGCCAATAGCATACAAACAGACTTTAACAAGTTCATGGAAAAATGTAACTAAAATACAAAAAACTTGAACTCCATGTTTCATTTTTTTTTTCATAATACATATTTTCCATGAATCATTTGGAAACCAAACCTTCCTATGGCTGTCTCTCTGGAATGCTGATGGATGACCACATGGTCTGTAGCCCTCTTGGACACTGCTTTTCTAAGATGAAGAAATCACTCTACACTGCCTTTCAGTTAGCAGGTACTTGAGAAGCTATCCTTTACTTCTGAATGGATGACAACCCAATAATGTAAAGTGATAGAGTTTTTCCAGTGGGGGACACTTGTTTTTAAGAGAAGTAATTACCCTGAAAATGTATATTTCTTTCAGGTGTTTTTGTTTTCTTTTTGTTGTTGTTGTTTGTTTTTAGTTATCAAAAATATACCTGTGGTACTCAAATAGGAACTACACATCTCTCATGGACTTATCTTCTTCAAACATATGGTTGTAGATGAAATAGTGAATATAAGCAGTAGAGAGAAGGAGGTCATTTCATTGTGAGCACACGTCACCTATTACAGTAGAATGAAGTTTTATTGCTGATGCTCCACAAATAACGAAATAAAGTAGAAAATAAAGAACATAAGGAATGATAGTAAAAGCACAACTGCATGATACAAACTGTGGTGAGTTGCAAAGCAGTATGTATCAATACTGTATCATGTACAATGTGGGTCAAATAAGAAAAATAAAGTATTATAAAGAAGAGAAAATTAGTGTAGCCAATTAATTACATATGTGATGGAGAGACAAAAAGTCCAACAGTAAATGGTGAGGAACAACCCAGATAGCACGATGATCTAGAGAAGTAACATAACCCCAGTGAAGAACACATTCAGGATTTTTTTTTAATTTAATTTTTATTTTTTGAGAGATTTGCTACAGGGCATGGGCACTTGCTGAAGAGACAAAGAGACAGAAAGTGAGAAATCCCCCTCCCCAGGGGAATGACGATACCACAGTCCCTTCTCCTCCATTTCTCTCAGGATTTTGGTCATGCACACCCATGCACCCGGCATGAGTTTTAAGCTGCCAGGTGCAGGACTCAAACTGCAGTTGACTATGTGCAAGTCCAGCAATGTAACCATTATGCTACCTGATAGTCCCGAGGATATGTTAAATCAGATCAGCAGGCTCTCTCCTCTTCCCACTCTCCAATCTCCATTTGTCCCAGTAGCAAGCCTAGCTCAGAACCAGTGTTCAGGGAGAAGCCTGAGAAAAGTATTATAATTGCAGAAGCAGCTCCTGAAATGGCAGAACAGAGCAGGAAGGCAGGGTGGGGGAATGGACCTGGAAGTGAGTGAACACTTTAACAGAGCCTGTCTTTTTAAGATACTTTAGGCACTTGCTGAAGAGACAAAGAGACAGAAAGTGAGAAATCCCCCTCCCCAGGGGAATGACGATACCACAGTCCCTTCTCCTCCATTTCTCTCAGGATTTTGGTCATGCACACCCATGCACCCGGCATGAGTTTTAAGCTGCCAGGTGCAGGACTCAAACTGCAGTTGACTATGTGCAAGTCCAGCAATGTAACCATTATGCTACCTGATAGTCCCGAGGATATGTTAAATCAGATCAGCAGGCTCTCTCCTCTTCCCACTCTCCAATCTCCATTTGTCCCAGTAGCAAGCCTAGCTCAGAACCAGTGTTCAGGGAGAAGCCTGAGAAAAGTATTATAATTGCAGAAGCAGCTCCTGAAATGGCAGAACAGAGCAGGAAGGCAGGGTGGGGGAATGGACCTGGAAGTGAGTGAACACTTTAACAGAGCCTGTCTTTTTAAGATACTTTATGTAAAATCTGGGCAAGCATCCGTCTCACTGTCAATGGAGAAAGACATGCTGAGGATAGATGATACATTTTCAGGGATATTATAGAGCAAGTTTAGTCTTGCATTTATGAGGCTAAAAAATCTAAATTACTTTTGCACAGAAAAACAGAAAAATACATCATTACTTTCCCAATGACCTAATAATTTCTAAAACTGAAAATTATGAAACAGGTTATATCAGTTAAAGTGAAGGAAAGGTGGTACAAATATATTAATATTCACCAAATAATACAATAGGTCATTTCTTGAGAACCTGCCATCTCGACAGTGGTGTCATATGTTTGGGGACATTCCAGAGAAGTCCAACTAAAGAAGACAGCACCTGCTCTCAAGGAGCCCTAAGACTACTGATGGTCAGTAATACAACTCCAGACAATCAATAAATAAGCAATCAGGATGCAACATGATAAAGAATGATTAAGAGAAAGGACTTGGGGCCAGCAAGTGGCATAATGGTTGAGGCACTGGACTCCCACATGGCATACTGTGGTTCAAGCCCCGGACCCCAGTAACTTGAAAATCACACCAGATGCGTGTGCCCAAAATCCTAAAAGAAGACTGGAGGAGAAGAAATTGTGGTGTGGCTGTACTCCCTGGAGTGTGATTTCTCACTTTTCCTCTCTATCTATCTCTCCTGCAAGCACACACATCCTATGGCCAAAACCTAAAAAAATTAAAAATACATAGAAAAGAGAGAGAAAGAACTTGACCCATTGCTGGGATCCAAATCCTGGATACACCAATTACCTGTCTGGAATTTTGAAAAAAATACGTAAATTTTTTGTACTTCAGTGTTCCTATGCATAAAAATGAGAGTAAATAATCGTACCTATCTTGGGACCAGCAGTTAGCGTAATGGCTATGTCAAAGAACTCCCATGTAGTTGACTGAGGTTCAAGTCCTGGACCCGGTGGCTTAAACTCACGCCGGGCACGTGTGTTTGCGTGCCCAAGATCCCGAGAGGAGACTAGAGAAGGGATTGTAGTGTGGCCATCCCCCCTGGGTGGTGATTTCTCACTTTCTGTCCCTCTGTCTCTGTCTGTCTGGCAAGTGCACGCGCCCTGTAGCAAAAACCTCTCAAAAAAAAAAAAAAATCGTACCTATCTTATAACATAGTCATAAAGAGGAAATTAGTTACTACATAGAAAGCACTTAGGTCAACTTTTGCCCAAGTAAGCATGCAATGGTATTTTGAGCTTATTAAGGAGAAGTAGTGGGACAAAACTAATTACTTTGTTCTTTGTCCATGTTGCTGAATTTTATTTTTAATTAACCCAGCTGTAAATGGGTATGAGTATGGATATGTACTTTAAATACATATATATTTTTTCATCAATGTGTGACTACACATACACAGACTTATACCCACATGTACAGTCTCTAACTTGTAGACAAAGGATGGTGTGCATGACTGCCTGGTATTACTCCTGTTCAAATCCCTTACTGCATTTGATACCTTTCTCCTCTTATCAAAAGAGAGGGGAAAAACATCAATAAATTATTCATTACTGCAATCTGATCATAGCTCAGCAAATAAGAAGGGCAGTGGGACACTGTATAAGAAACATTATTAAAACAGTAACATTTGTCACATACAAACTACTTTACACTTTCCTTTTCCAAGTGTTTTTTGCTGTTGTTGTAACACAAACTTTTGTTGAAACACAAACTTATTTCACTTGCCTATCTGGTGTTTATGATATTAATCTATAAAAAGAATGTATTTTGCACAGCATTTTTGCCTAAGTATCAAACTGATTTTTATAGTAGAAATAAAGTATTCCCAGATGTTAGCTGCTCCAATTGTTGTCATTTTAGGTATTTCAGCACATAGACCTAAAAGTCTTTGGATATATAGGAACAGAACATTAAAATGTCATTCCAGTTTTTAGGGAGGATTAGGTAGGTGGTGGTGGTGCTCTTTTGTTTTGTTTTGTTTTGTTTTGATTTTTGTGCTAAACCAAGTCTTTGGCAATATCTTCAATACTGAGAATGAAATGTTTTTTCAACTAATAAAAATATTGCTCATTTTCCATGTTATAAATCATCAGGGTATGAAGACACTGGAGTTAAAGAATTGTTGATTCATGGGATTAAAAACACTATTTCTCTGCCTGATTTTATAATTATAATCATTTTTGGACATTATAAAGAAAAGAGGGCATAGTCTTTGTCTCAAGCATCCTAAAGCCATGGTAAACACAACTGTTAATAGCACTGCAACATGCTACAGAATTACAAATAGAGACTGCCTTCTAAAAGCATCCCATTAAAGAAAGTGTTGTGTGGTACTGCAGGAGACTCACTAACTATAGGCCTTAAATGAAGTCTTTTGACTATTTGCCTTCTGAGGAATTTCACTAATATCCTACTGTTTTTCAAGCAATTAAAATGCAAATAAACACTTAAGGGTACTAGATTGGGAACCTAGATTTGAAAAGGATATCACTCTATATTCAAGAAGCTGCTTGGTTTCTTTTAATTGAATGCTTCTTTGTAGATGCACTTTCTGATTAATACTATTCACTTCAGTCATTTTATTGGCTGATAGAACTTTTGTTTCTGAGCTTTTCATGCTTAACTCTGATTCTTCCCCTTACTATGACTATCAAGAAGTGTTCATCAAAAAGAAATCTAAAATTCTGCTGTGCATAAACATTTTCTTAGAGTTGAAAATTTAAAATCCCAAGATTAAGTTTAAGAATCTCTCTGCATGCACACTGAAAGAAAGAGGCACTAATGTTTACTTAAAAATAAAAGAATAGCAGCAAGTTACTATTGCACTGTTTTCATCAGCTAACTCTTCACCCATGAATAAATGTATGATGAAGTATATTAATCTGAGAAAAAAGACTTCTTAACAAAGAGATGTCCAGATGGTGCTATGGCAATCTAAATGCTCCTAATGGAATTATATGATGCTTCTGCAACTGATGTCAAGGTATTTCATCTCATCTTCTCTGCAAATAGGCTGGTATTATCTCAGACTATAATTATAAAAGCTATCATAATTGTTCAAGAAATTGATAAAGATAAAATTTCTTTCATAACGCTCAGGATTACTAAAAGAAAAACTTTGATTTCATATTTGTCAGAAAATGATATTGCAGGTCAAGTGCAATTCTCAATTATGGTTTCAATTTATCTTTATTTTATTTTCCCATACAGGAAATAAAGATGTGTCTTTTGTACCACTCCAGTAGTAGAGGCGGCACAGAAAGATACTGTGAAACAGGAAGTTTTATATTGACATGCCCCATCTTTTTTTTTTTCCCATTCTCTTCACTTTAAAATTTTCCCCCTACCGTCTCTAATATCCCCTAATGGAAAAAGGCAGACATGTGACTATAAGGTTTATCCATAGATTGAAACTCAGAAATGATTAGCTGAGGGGGCCAAATGGTGATCCCATTGTAAAATGTGAGGCAGTCCTACATGGCAGTGTTCCTGGCAGAAGCCTGCAGACCTCCCTGAGTAGGCAGACATGTACTTGCCCACGATCAGGGGCTGGCTAAAGGCTGTGGGCACATTGTAGCATCAGGGCCCTGTTGAGGTGCTCTCTCTTTCCTTTTTTTCTCTCTCCATCCATCTCTCTTACTCATGGAAGAAATAAATAAACTAAAAGAAAAAATGTGGTTAGATAAAGTTGGATCTCTCAAAGATTTTCAGGAGACCTCTGATGAGCCATTAGATTTGAGATTAGTGCCTCCAAATTTGCATCAGCAAAGGAAAATATAGGGTCATTGGAAAAGTCATGACACATTTTTGCACAGAAAAACACGTCATGACTTTGCTGACAACCCAGTAGTTTTACAGAGGTTGGCCTGTATTATGGATTTACTGGGTGAGAGGAAGAAAGAGGAAATAGTTCACCTCCTGTTCAAATCACAGAGTAGCTTTGTTTATGCATAAGTCCAAGATTTGTATGAAAGGTATTCAAGGCAATAATGGGATCAGAATGTGCCACCCTAAAATATGTCATTTTGGCATAAGGATTATTTTTGGGCATTTGCGAATCAACAGATGAAGGAAAAGTCCTCTGTCCTCTCTTTAACTGCTTAAAAGCAGGGAATAAATATTTCTTTGCGAAGGTGTCCCTCTATACAGGGAAGAGGAGAGTACTTTTATCCATAGAGATGGGAGTTTACACTGAGACTAGTTTGCAAGACCTTATTAAAATAATCCTTATTTTCTATTAATTCTCATATATATTTCTCAGTTTTATTCCACAAATTCTTGTCCTTGGCAGTCCAAACCTCTTTTCCTTTGTTCAAATGATCTATTAGTCCCCAAGTCTAAACACTGTTTAGAATTTTCTTTCTTTTCTATTAAATTCTTGGACATATATTAACAATAAGGATAGACCTTTTTCTCCTATTATTCTGTCTTTTGTTGGTTTAATTAGCAATCAGCGAGTCACTAAACTTGTAGTAGAGGAAAAGTTTTTTCTCTCCCCACAGACATTTACTATCTAATCATCAATAGTGTCTTTGACTTCACCAATCATAATAACCCAATCCTCACAGTTCTCTGCTCCAGTTAAGACGGTCTATTTAATCATTGGTCTTTAACCATTAGTTGCCTGCTGCCTAGATAAGGTATGAATTCTAATTCCTCTAACTTTACCCACACTACTTCTTCTGTCTGGCATGCCGAATCGCACTGAGGTGGCTTTACAGGGCGTCTGTATCTTTTAGCAAAAAGGAAAGGGAAAACTCACTCTATTGGTCCAAGAAGGTATCAGGATACTATCAGTGAATTCCAAAGATTTTTTTCTAAAATAAATTAATATAGTGACTATATAAGTTAATAACAAGAGACTTCACTTAGTAATTCAGATTGACTGAATGCTTCTAAAGACTGAGGCACTGTGTTAGCCACTAGATGGGAATATAGCACATTTATGCCTAGGTCAAATTAACATCCTAGTTGTAAATCTATAAATAGATAAATATGCTATTAATTAATAATGAAAAGTAATAAGAAACAGATACATTGGTTGTCATAAACTCATATACAGATGGGGTGCTGGTTGGTGCAGGGGTTGTGGATGAGCTCAATACTCAAATACTAAGAGTAGGGGTTAGCTATGTGAAGACTGAAGGATGGCAAAAGTACTCTAAGTGAAAGAAAGAGTATGTATCTGAGGGAGGAAGCAAATTGGCCTATTCTATGTTAACTGGATTTCTGTCATTTGTGCCAGCCCCATTTTCGTGCTAGAGATCACCAGATGGGTGAAAAGTTTGCTGAAGCGAATCATTATGAGGTGTCTGTCTCATGAGGCCACTCTAGAGAATAACGTTTTTGAACTGTATAAAAATAAAAGTTGAACATGGGCATTTGCTTTATTGCCTTAATTCACAACCTCGCTGAGTCACACTTTGCTTTGGGAACTGTAATTTAGAGTTTCTGAACTTGAATGCATCTTAAGAATTCTCCTTGCAAACGGAAGGTGGGAAAATGAAAAGTGTTAGATGTAAAAGCCAAGCACACAAATAGATGTTCAAGAGGGAGTATGAGTTAGTGTCACTGAGGGAACTCAACTCAATTCTCAGAATCATGTTTAAAATATCAATTGTGACACAATGTTAGACTAACCCAGAAGAATAAGTACTGGGTTCTTTTTTCTACCTAGAGCATAATTTGGCCCAAAGTGTCTCTTTCTGTCACAATTCTTTTTTGAGTCTTCATTTTTAGAAATTGAAGGAAAAACTAACTAAAAATAAAAAAGTAGTATAGATTTAAAAAAAAAATACCTACAGAAATTATACTCTGGTACTCTTATTTATTTTATAAATAAGAACTGTAAACTTAGACTAGCCTATGTGAAAAGTAAATACATAAAGAGGCTGGCAGGTGGTGTGATTGTTAAGGGTGCTGGACTTCCACATGGCCGACTGTGGTTCAAGTACTGGAACTGGTGGCTGGTTTTCTCACTTTTTCCTGTCTCTCTGTCTCATACACTCTGTCCCTCTCTGGTCAAATTAAAATAAATAATGTTAAAATAAGGCAATTCTTTTTTTTTTTTTTGAGAGGTTTTTGCTATAGAGCGTGTGCACTCGCTAGCCAGACAGAGAGAGACAGAGAGACAGAAAGTGAGAAATCACCCCCCAGGGAGGATGGCCACGCCACAATCTCTTCTCCTCCATTCTCCTCTCGGGATCTTGGGCACGCACGCATATGTGCCCAGCG
>NW_006160142.1:2933132-2962795 GCF_000334495.1 Tupaia belangeri chinensis | reverse complement strand
CCACCGGGTCCGGGACACGAACCGCCTCCAACTACAGGGGAGAAAAGGGACCTAGCCATTACGCTAACTGCTGGTCCCAAAATAAGGCAATTCTTAAAAAAAATAAAAGGAAAATTCATAAAGAGAAACTTTATATAATGATATTTCAGTCCATATGAAATTAATTCAATTACTACAACAACTTGGATTAATGTAAACAAAAGTTTAGCCCACAACATTAGCAATTATAAAAATTACCTACAGAAATTTTTGGTACCATATCTAGGAACAGAATCAATATTAATAGTATTAAAACATGTTTTAACATTTTTCTACATTATATGAAATTCTTGGGACCAGCAGATGGTGTAATGGTTACATCACTGAACTCCCATGTAGCCCACCATGGTTCAAGACCCAGACCCAGGGTCTTAAACTCACACTGGGCACACATGTGTGCATTCCCAAAATCCCTAGAGGAGAATGGAGGAAAAGGGATTGTGGCATGTCCATCCCCCAGGGCATGATTTCTTGCTTTCTGTCTCTCTATCCCTCCAGTGTGTGCCCTATAGCAAAAAAGTCTCTCTTTAAAAAATTATTTTATAATAAAACTTCTAAAATAATAAATATAGTCTTATCAAATCATTAAGCCTACTTTTCTCTACAGTGATATAAAAATCATATTTATTTAATTTTTCTAAATATTATTTAAACTAATATTATTATTTACTGGTATATTTTGTTCAAACACTATAATATAGTATTGTGTTTCTGGGAAAGTCATGACACATTTTTTGTCATGAAAAACAAAGAAAACTATGTCACGACATTCCCAACAACATAATATAATAGATATCTCTGTAACATTTAACATTTAAATACAGCTGCAAATCTGTAGATGGATCAAGCTTTCATCATAATATTTGAGTAAGACACAGAAAAGTTTTTCTATCATTAAACACTGAATCATAGAATATTTATTTAAAAGTTAAATAATTAAAATTTTAATTTTACATACTAAAGAAAAAATACTTTATTTTATATTTCAAAATACTAAAATGCTTCATATATTCATTCTTTTGAAAATGTTTACCAAGTACCGGCTCTGTGTGTTGGAGATATGAATCAGTAGTGATTTATTTTATAATAGTAAGATGTCAAGATTATCATGAGGAGAATGGCAGATCACCTTAAAAATGATAAATTAATTGTCAAGGTAACCTAACAAAAAACATAAAGGCAGAAGCAAATGCACTCTACATTTCCCTGAGAGGCTGGAAAAACTTTCTAATGTGGGGTCTAGTGTTTTTGCTGTTGTTTTTAGGTGTTTGGAATAGGACACGTTTGCTCCCAGAGAGAGAGAAATTGAGAAATCACCCTCTGGGAGAACGGCCACGCTGCAATCCCTTCTCCATTTTACTTTCAGGGATTTTGACATGTATGTACATGTACCCAGTGCAATTTTTAAGCCAACAGGTCTGGGACTCAAATCGCATTCGGCCATGTGGAAGTCCAGAGCCTAAGCCCCATGCTAACTGCTGGACTGGGTCTAATGTCTTAACTTTAAACTGAGGGTGAGAATTAACAAGAATTTTTTAAGTGGGCTTAGAAAGGAAGAGAGTTCTGTGTGAAGGGACTGGACTCTGCAAAATGATAGAGGATTGAGAGAGAATACGAACTCAAAAAGTTAAATGTGTTGGTATGTATCAGTCAGGGCTTTGAAGAGAGAAGGTGAGAGAGTTGGCCCAGGAGAAAGAACAAATAATCAGATACTAAAGTTCATACTATCTCCTTGGAGCTCCTTTGGAAATATTACTTAAGCAAAAGATAGAAGTGCAGTTAGCTTATTTTATAATGTATGTAGAAAATACTCTTAAGAAGTGAGGAAGGTAGGTAGGAAGGCAAAAAGACAATTAGAGGTTTATTATCAAGTATGTTAACATTTAATTTCCTCAGTCCCACTGGGAATTCTATAGCCACTATAAAATACAGGCCTGAAAATTATCCCACTTGAACAGGGAATAGAGGTGCAGTATTAACATACTAACTTCCTTTACTCATTGGTTGAGAATGAGTATTAATTCACTGATATGTCCAACTGACCACACGGGCAGCAAAGCAGGGACTAAATAACATCTTCAGCCAAAGGCATCCAAGAACTGAGAGAGGGACATCTGTCTGGGTGCACTGAAGCAGTGAGGATAAGACAGTATGCATAGGGCACCAACAGCATCTGTAATTAAGCGTACGTTTTAGATTACAGATTACAGGATGCTGATAAAAGGTAGCACATGGAAGAGATTTAAAGAAGCCTGCTGACCTACATTGCCTGAATTTGAATCCTGACCCTGCCATTCATCAGTTGTGCCTGTATAACTCAGTTCACTCATCAGGTAAATGAAGATTCTTACCTCGCAGAACTGGGGTGAGAATACATTAAATTAATTCACAAAAGGGAGTGAGAAGAGTGCAGTACATAGTGAAAACCAGGAACTGAATAGTTTTAAAAATTTGTTTCTGATGGAGACAGAGAAACAAACAGACCCAAGAGACGGAGTGACAAAGACCCTGATAGGACACTGTCATGTTGCAGTCAGCTACTTGCCCTCTCGGCCTTCCAACCAGTTAAGATCAAACACACACACATGCGCAAATACATGGGTACATCTAGTGCATTCAAATTGATCTAGAATCTGAACCCCAGGCCTTGCCATATAGCCCCAGAATCATGCAACAACAGCAACCTAACACCTACAAACCTGTGACTGGGTTTTTGTTTTAGTTTTTTGTTTTCTCGAAATGAGAATTATTACTCACCATGATCAAGAGATTTTGATCAAGAGAGGTCATAATTAGATTTTGTGTTCAAGGAATAACATCAATGAAACAGTATAGAGGGTAGCTACACTGGGATGTTTAATTTAGACAATGGCATTGTAAGGAAAAGAATAAACTAATATGATATTTTAGGAAATAAATCAATGGGTATGAGTGGGGGGTTCTTGATGTGTATAAAAGTTTATATAAAACAGATCTGGAGGATGCTGGTGCCTTAGTTAATTATTGTCTTGCTTACAGAAATCCCTCAGACCAGCTGACTTACAAAGGATGGGATTTGTTTCACTCCTGATTCCTGTGACTAGAACGAACAAAGGTGTCATAACATGGCTGACAGAAATAGAGAAGGTGGTGGGTATGTGTAGAGAAAGAGTGAGGTCCATGTTCATGTGGGTCTCTGCCTCATTTCTTCTCCTACATCAATAAATCCATGAAGACTCAACCAAGGGATCCTACCCTAACCACCAACTCACAAATCTGTTCCCAAAGGAACGATCTTTCAACACAATAAGAAGGTCATGTTTTAACCTTCTCAGTTTCATTACGATCAAATCTTAGCACATGAATTTTAGGGGACACCAAAACCATAGAAGTTGATGAGTCCAGGTGTCAATAAACTTAATTCAATTTATGTCTTTTTAATTTGCCAGAGGACACAGTGCTTACAAAGGAGAGAGGGAGAGAGAGAGAAGGTAAGAAAGTACCCTCCAGGCATATGATCATGCTACAATTCCTTCTTCTCCATTTTTTCCGCCTTTTGGTTTTCTGGGTAATGCATGCACACATGCCTGGCATGTTTTTCAAGTCACCAGGTCTGGATCTTGAATTATGCAGTTGACCATGTGGGAACCAGCAACCTTAACCACCATGTCACCAGATGGCCCAAACAAAGCTGTTTCTATATCCCAAATATATCACAGTATATCAATATAGAAATCTAAGAATATATTTTAATAATTTAGCACATGCAGATACTGTTCAACACATTTTATGAACAATGATAGTCAAAGACAAAATAAATATATATTCCATTTCCTCAATCGGGAACCAGGGTATAGATACTTGTTTCAAACTATGCCAAAAAAGAGATCACATGGGGGGGGGGGGTTGGAAATAAGGTTGTCAAGACATATAACTATAAAAACATGCGATGTCAAAAGTCATTATAGGCCATATATTATACATATACTTCTAAGATCTTATTACTATAGAAATCTGAAAAGTCTTCTGACACTATCAGGTTGTCAGAAAAGTCATGATAAATTTTTGCATAGAAAAAAATATGTCATGACTTCTATGACAACTAGATATATTCAATCATTTCCAGTCTGTATTACATACAAATTTCACAAATTGTTTTTTAGTTTTTTTCTTTTTTTTGTTCTTTCTCTCTTAATGATTTTGCTATATTACTCAATATTACTATTTTTTTCTTTTCTTTATCTAAATTCATAGTTAATGAATGAAAGGTAAATTTAGATATAAAAATGGCAAAGTTGGAATGCCATATTCATTTGTGAAAACTCTTTTAGAGTAGGCAAGTTAAAAATAACCCATGTTTGTATATTGCACTGTTGATTATGTTCTGTTTGGTTTGGAGGCCCTGAAAAACAGAGCATGGCAGCAGGATGTCAGTCCAACCTTGCTCTGTAGTCAAGAGTATTCCACTTAAAAGGAAGAAGCTATACTGCATTCTCCCTTTCATTTACAAAAATGCTAGTAAGTTTGATGAAAAGGATGAGACAACCTGGAATTTAAACTTTAGTTCCACCACTTTGACTTACTCACTTTATTATTCTAAACAGTTTTCCTCCTTGAAAATTGAACAATACACACATTTAAGGTTAACTAGGATTTAAAATAAAACAACTTGCTGAAATAATGAATCAAAGACATATCTTGTGATGAATGTCTTCTTGTGAATTATAAGATAGAATTAAGCTTGATATCTAGTAAAATCATTTTACTTACAGGATAAGTGTTAAAAGCCATTTTTTTTTCCTTTAGCATTATATTACAAGTTGAAAACAAAAGCAGTATTTTCCCTGTAAGTGATACTGAAACCAGGAATAATAAATACCCAACTACATATTTTTATGATTGCTCTTTCGTGCAGTCCTTGGATGACAATCTTGAAGCTAAGGAGATTGAAAATATAGATATTTAAGATTTAAGAACATATATATAGGGGCCAGCAGGTGGCATAGTGGTTAAGGGTGTTAGACTCCTACATGACCAACAGTGGTTTGAGTCCTCAACCTGGCAGCTTGCTTTCTCATACTCCCTCTCCCACTTACTCTACCCCTCTCTGGTCAAATTAAAAACAAACAAATGAATAAAGTTAAATAAAATAATTATTTAAAAAAAAATAAAGAGAACACACATATAAATTTCAGTTTTATAAAATCATATTACCCATGCTGAATCTTCTGATGAATCAGCATTATTGCAAATTTATACATGTACATCTTTTTTTTTTTTTTTCGAGAGGTTTTTGCTATAGGGCATGTGCACTCGCCAGAAAGAGAGATAGAAAGCGAGAAATCGTCCCCTCCCAGGGGGATGGTCACACCGCAATCCCTTCTCCTCCATTCTCCTCTTGGGTTCTTGGGCAAATATGCACATGCGCCCAGTGTGAGTTTAGCCACCGGGTCCGGGACTCGAACCACTGTCGGCTACATGAGAGTTCAGTGACATAGCCATTACACTAACTGCTGGTCCCTACATGTACATCTTCTAAAGCAGGAGTGGAAGTCCAGCGTCCTTACCCACCATGCCACTGCTGGCTCCCGTTTCCTCAACTCTATAATATTCACTAATTACTTGTTTGTTCATTTAATAAATAATTTCATGGTTCCCATCTTAAAGGAATGATGGAAACCCTCTCACAACATTTATCCTCATCTAGTTACTGCATTAATGCTCTGCTTCTGTCACATCTAAATTTTTTGAACCTTTGCTTCTGCATTCTGATTTGTCATTTGTTCTTGTATTCACCATTCAAGCCATAGGATGAGGACTTCTGTGCATAATACTATATGAAAAGCATTCTCTCAGTAAGGTCCTTAGTAACCTTTTAAGTTAATTTTGCATGTGAATTCTTCTATTTAGTTTTTATAAACAAACTGTTGGTTACTCTCATTAACTTTTTTCTACTTGGGCATATGTGGACCCATCAGTTTTGGAGTATCTTCTGACCTTTTACCAGCTTTTTTTTTTTGATGCCTTGAAATGATTCTCTCTTTTCAGAAGTTATAAATTCAGTTTTATCCCCTAACTTCTCTGCTTATTCTTACACTTTCTCTGGAAGTGTCTTATATATCCATAGTTTAAATACTACCCTGGTACATGAGTGACACTCAAACCTTTTTACTAGATTGCAAGCAAGAGAGCGAGAGTGAGAGAGAGAGGAATATATTTTTTTTAATAGAATTTCACTATGCTGCAATTCTCCTGCCTCAGTCTCCCATAGCTAGGACTACACGTGTGAGCTACTGTACCAGACTGGAATTAGTTGGTCCAGATAATGAACCTTGCTTCCCATGTGGCCCAAGCCTTGTCCAGCAGTGCCCTACAACATGCAGCATAGCAGGTACCTCATCTTTACAATTGATCTATTTTCTGAGTTTAGACAGTGTTATAGGGGGACCAGCAATTGGTGTCTCTGGACTCCCACGTACTCGACTCCTGGACCCAGTGGCTTAAACTCACACCAGTGCATGTGCACCCAAGATCCTGAGAGAAGAATGGAGGAGAAGGGATTGTGGCATGACCACCACCACCCTGGGGGGGTGATTTCTCACTTTCTGTCTCTCTGCTCTGTCTTTCTGCCACATCTCTCAAACAAAAAACCCCTAAAAAAAAAAAAAAAAAAAAAAAGACAGTGTTATAGGACATACATCTGACAGTTTTCACCAGAACTTTAAAATTTAAATGTTGGACTATGGCCTGGTGGTTATGGGAACTAAATTTTAGATAGTAGGCAACATAGTTCAAGTCTCAACCTGGTGGCTTGAGAAATACTCTGGGCATGGGCGTGTGCATGCACATGTCCCCAAAAGTAAGGTAGTACAGAGAACGAGGGATTGTAAGCATGATCATTTCCCCTTGGGACATGCTTACTCCCCTCCTTCACTCTCAGTTTTTCATGGCAAGCACATGTACTCCCTGGCAAGCAAAAATAATAATAATTAGATTAAAATGCCTAGTATGTATGTTTTTAATTTCCTTCATCATCTCTTTCTCCTTGTGTTTTCCCCATTTGTTTAATTGTACCTATAGCCATCTGTTGGGTCAACAGAAAAGTTATGACATATTTTTTCTATATTTTTAAATGAAAAAAAATGCATTATGACTTTTCTAATGACCCAATATTGGCCCAAATCAGAAACCTAAGCATTATCTCTACAATTCCTTTATCTTCTTTTTTTTTTTTTCCTTTCTTTTCAGTTTTTGCTATAGGGCTAGTGTGCTCACCAGAAACAGACGGAAAGTGAGTAATCAGCCCCCAGCAGGGATGGCTATGGTAAAGTCCCTTCTCCTCTAGACTCCTCAGGATTTGAGCCACACATGCACCTCAAGTCATTTTCAAGCCACTGAATCTAGGAATTGAACCCCAAATTTGGCCATATGGGAGTCCAGTGTCTTAACATTCATGCCCAATAAGGAGTTAGCCCAACAACTCCTTATTTTCAGTTGCCACATTCAACCAGTCCCCATATCCTATTGATTTTCCATCATGCAAGTTCTTTAATTCACCTGCTGTATCTTTTTTTCACTGCTATGGTTTTAGTATTCACTTAGACTATTACAATCCATTCTTTGCACTGGCACTCGATTTATCTTCGAAAATTTTCTGTAGCTTCTTGTCTTAAGAAAAAAAATTTTTTTTTCTGCTAGCCTATAGATAGATGGAAATAGAGGCTTTTACAGCATAGCATTTAACACACATAATCTAGATGCAGGTTACTGATCCCACTTCAGTGCTTAACCACTTGCTATGAACCTAGTGAACAGTCAAATAAAGTCATGTTCCATGAAATATGCCACTGGAAGTTTCAGTTAGATAGCATAAATGAATTCACGAAGTCTATTTTACAAGTGGTGACTATAGTTAATAATAACATGTAATATACTTGATAATTTGAGTAAGACAAAAGATCTAAAAGGTTCGTATCACAAAAAATAGGAATCTTTGTGAGCAATGAATATGTTAACTAGCTTGGTTGTAGTCATCTTCAAACATCACATTATACACTGTAAATACATACAATTTTTATTTGTCCATCATACTTCAACAAAGCTGGGGAGAAAAGCTATATGTTACTTTTGGATATACTCATATGTCAAAATTAAAATGAATTAAATGTACTATTAATTTTTTTCAACTGTGTCAACTAATTTCTAAGTCTCCTTTTTTCTTTTTTGGCACATTCTTTTTCTTTTCTTTTCTTTTCTTTTTTTTTGGCTATAGGGCATGTGCACTCACTAGAAAGACTAGAAAGACAGAAAGTGAGAAAAGGAATGTGAGGTATTACTCCCTCAGCCAATCTCATTTTGATATTTTGGGCATGCCTGCACATGGGCCTAGTGTGATTTTTCAGGACACCATTTCCAGGACTTGAACCACTAGCCAGTCATGGGAGGTCCAGTGTATAAACCTCCATGCCACCTGCTGGCCCCATTGGTATATTTTTTACCTTGTGCTTGGTATGCCTATTCTCTCTGATCTAGTTTGAGAATACTATTTCACTGCTAAGCCCCAGTTCAGATGAGATTCTCACTGTAACAATTTTTCTGATTTCTTTTCCAACAGTTTCTCTGGCTTTAAATATATTCCAGCAGGCACTGAATGAATCAGCATTTATATTTCTTTTAGTCTCCATATCATGTTCCCCAATTACTTATTTTCTAATAAAATTATTATTATACCATTCTAATATATTACTTATTGTTAGCTAATTAAATATAATATACTGTACTCTCTATTTTAATAGAATTTAAAATAATTGATTCTCTTATTTATTAAACAAATACTGTGTTTCATTAAATCTTACTCTGTCTAATACATGAATAATAGAAAAATCCAGAATTAACTGGCTGTCTTAATGTTAACTATTATAGTTCTTGTTAGTACTAGAAATAAAGTAAATATACTATTGATCATACAAACAAGGACATTTTTGAGTATGAAGAAGGTATTGCTTTTAATTATACTGTTTACATGCACAACAGGTAAACCAAGATATATGGTCACTGTCAGTTGGTCTCCCCAGAAAATAGAGCTTAAGGTAAAGACTCATGTGTTAATACTTTAAAAAGATGTATGATCCAGGGATCAAGAATGAATACAAGTGGACTGGAGAGGGAAGAGGGCAAGAAAGACAAATAGAATATACATTATTTAGCTGGTAACTCAGAGTTAAATATGACAGATTGCTTAGGCCTGTGCGACCATCTTCTGAAAGACGGTAAGCCCTTACTTCTCAATACTCTCTCGCCTGCTGAGGGAGAAAGAAGCATTTACCCTGCATTTCCAGGTTGCACATGTCTGGACATGGAGTAAATTCCTAAAACCTAAGATATCCATATCAATACAGATATCTGTGGAAAGAGGTGCAGCACGGTACAAGACACTGTCAGGTTGTTCAGTTATCAGTATTGGTTAACTAAGTAATTACAGGTAAAATCACATCTCCAAATCTCTAAGAACACATGAGTCTAGAGGCATCTGCTATAGTCAATCTAACTTATAAGAGTAAAATGAGCAAAAGAAGTCCTGGAATCTTACAAGTTTTCACCTATTACTAACAACCTTCAACATAAAGAGATTAAATTCCCTCTTCAAACTATATTGACTGACTCATCAGCTCACTGATTCTTACAAGAAACTCATTAGTGAAGGCATATGTAGGCTGAAGGTGGAAAGATGGAAAAAATAAATTCCATCCATATGGAAACCAGAAGTAAGCAAGTATAGTTATACTATTCAAATAACAGATATCAGATACAATAATGTTGAAGTCAAAACTGTAAACAAAAAGACAAAGAAAGTCATTATACAGAAGTAGGAGGATCAATTGAGCAGGAGAATATAACAATTGTAAAAATATATGCACTTAATAGTAGAGAACCCAAATATAAAAAACAATTATTACTAGACCTAAAGGAGGAGATAGCCTTCAATACAATAATAGTTGTAGATTCCAATACCATACTGTCAGCATTGGACAAATCATCTAGACAGAAATCAACAATAACAAAAATATAATAGAATGAACTACAAAGACCAAATGAACTTGACTGACATTTACAGAACATACCATCCAACAGGTGCAAAATACACATTCTTTTCATCAGCACAGGGAACATTCTCTATGGCAGCTAATATATTAGGCCATAAAATAAGCCTCAAAATTAAAGGAAAAAAAAGGACATTGTATCAAGTTTCTTTTTACAGAATAAAACTAGAAACAAACAGTAAGAAGATCTATGGAAAATATATGAGCAAATAGAAACCAAATAACATGCTTCTCAATGACTATGAGATCAAGGGAGAAATTAAGGAGAAATTTATAGATATCTTCAGACAAATGAAAATGGAAACATGACATAGCAAAACTCATGGAATAAAGCAAAAATAGTGCTAAGAGGGAAGGTCGCAGCAACAAAGTTCACATCAAAGAAAAAAAAATGATGACAAATCAGCAACCTCTCAAAGCATCTTAAGGAGCTAGAAAAAAATAAACAGATTAAACCCAAAATCAGTAGAAGAAAATAATAGCCATCAGAACAAAAATAAATGATATGGAGACTAAGAAAAGAATACAAAAATCAGTGAAATGAAAAGTTTCATTTTAGGGACCAGCAGTTAGCGTAATGGCTATGTCGCTGGACTCCCACGTAGTCAACCGCGGTTTGTGTCCTGGACCCAGCGGCTTAAACTCACGCCGGGCGCATGTGCGTGCATGCTCAAGATCCCAAGAGGAGAATGGAAGAAAAGGGATTGCGGCATGGCCATCCCCCCTAGGGGGTGATTTCTCACTTTCTATCTCTGTCTTTCTATGTCTTTCTGGTGAGCGCATGCGCCCTATAGCAAAAACCTCTCCAAAAAAAAAAAAAGTTTCATTTTGAAAGATATATTTCAAAAGATAAACTAAATTGACAAAGTGTTAACTAGACTATGAAGAAAAGAAAGAAGACCCGATTAAATAAAATCAGAAATGAAAAGATACATTACAACAGATAATACGGAACATTTTTTTTTAAAATCACTAAGACCATTATGAACAATTATTGTTTATGCCCACAAGCTGGAAAACCTAGAGGAAGTGGATAAATTCCTGGACAGAAGCAATCTACCAAGACTAAACTAGGGATAAATACAAAGTTTGAACAGACCAATAATAAGTAACAAGATTGAATAAATAATCAAAATTCTCTGAACAGAGTAAAGCCCAGGAATAGAGGATTTCACTGCTGGAAGTCTAAAAACCCTTTTAAGAGGTAACATCAGTCTTTTACAAACAGCTCAAATATATTCAAGGGGAGGAAATAATCCCATATTCATTTCACAAGACTGGCATTACCCTGACAACCAAATCAGACAGACATAACCAACAACAACAACAACAAAAAAACAACCAAACAAAAAAACTATAGACCAATATTCCTGATGAACATAGATGGAAATCCTTTACAAAATACTAACAAACTGAATCCAACAGCTTATCAAAAAAATTATAATCCATGATCAAGTAAGATTTATTCAAGGGAAACACATTTCAATATATATATATGAATCACTAAACATGAAGAATCATATCAACAGACTGAAAGATCGACAACCCTCAGAATAGGAAAATATTTTTGTTAAATATGCCTCAGGCAAGGGACTGATAACCAGAATACACAGGGAACTCAAGTGCCTTCTGTGGAAAATAATGATTAACCCAATTATAAGATGGGAAAATGAGCTGAACAAAAATCTCTCTAAGAAAGACATATAAACAGCCAAAAAGCACATGAGGAAATGCTCAATATCCCTCATCATAAGGGAGATGCAGATAAAAACCACAATGAGATACCACCTAACCCGTCAGAATGGCAAAGATTAAGAATATAAAAAGTGATAAGTGTTGGCAAGGATGTGGTGAAAAGGGAACTCTCCTACCCTGTTGGTGGAAATGTAAACTGGTTCAGTCACTGTGGAGAACAATATGGAGGGTCCTCAAAGATCTACAAATAAAAATAACATTTTATACAGCAATTCCACTTCTGGGTATCTACCCAAAGGACAGGAGAGTGCTCAGTCAGAAAAGTGCTTGCACATCAACATTTATTGCAGCATTATTCACGATTGCCAAGACATGGAACCAATCTAAATGTCCACAAACTGATGAATGGATTGAAAAAGTGTGGCATATATACTCTATGGAATACTAGTCATCCATAAAAAATAACAAGACCTGGCATTTGATAGAAAGTGGTCAGATATGGAAGATCTCTTGGTGAGTGAAGTAAGCCAGGCTATGAAAGAAAGATATTGTATATATCCACTTAATATATACTGATTATCCACACTCTATTGTAGAGAGTGAAACACTGAAGGACATGAAAGCAGTGAAAATACTTAACGAGGATAAGACAGTGTGGAATGGGGGGGGTGAAGAGAAGAGGATAGAGAAAGATAGCAAGAGAACATATAGAGAGGCATGATATTAATGGGACACAGATAAGGTTTATTACCTGTTAATGATGACAGATATAGTATTCTCAACTGGATTGTTCTGAGAAGCATTCCATGATGGGTAAAGTCTTTTTTACAAGCAAAATGAGAAATAGTGATTGAGAATAGCCCTTCTTCAAGAGACAGACAGCTCCATGGCTCCTGTGATCTAGCCATTTGGGGAGAAAGGAAGATGTCCCACTGATAACTGGGCCTCCAGCATCCAAAACTCACGTGATTGAACTTCCAAGTTTGGGAAGAAACCGATCATCCACCAGATGACTAGAAATCGCTGCAGGACCACAAGAAATATGGGGAAGCAGGAAAATACCTCTCCCACAAGGGAAAAGGATAGCTCCTCTTTATCCACACACAGTTCAATGGAAATCATGGAAATGTCTGATAAAGAATTCAGAACATTCATAATGGCAAAGCTAACAGAGATGGAAGAGAAGGGAGATAAGGAACTGCTGAAGAGGAAGGAGAAAGGAGTTGAAGAGTTCCAGGACGTGAGGAAATTCATGCTAGATCTAAAAGAGGAATTTCACACTTTACAAAAGAATCAGATGGAACTGTTAGAGATGAAGGCTATAATACAAGAAGTCAAAATCTCCCTTGAAAGTATTAAAAGCAGACTAGATCATACAGAAAATAGAATCTCTAATGTAGAAGAGAAAATGGTTAGCCTAGAAAAATCCACCGCGAAGACTGAGAAAATGGCCCAAAAATTTGAGAATAATATGCGAGAAGTACTAGATACCATCAAACGTCCAAACATCCGGATAATAGGCATCCCAGAAGGTGAAGAGACTCATAAGGGCATTGATAATCTATTCCATGAAATCTTACAAGAAAATTTTCCAAACCTGGAGAGGCACTCAAAGATTCAGTCCCAAGAAATACAGAGGACCCCAAATAGAATCAACCCAAGAAGATCTTCTCCAAGACACATTATAGCCAGATTGACCAAAACCACAGACAAAGACAAGATACTAAGACTGGCAAGAGAAAAAAGGCAAGTTACCTACAAAGGGTATCCCATCAGACTAACGGCAGACCTCTCATCGGAAACAATGAGAGCGAGGAGAGAATGGGAAAATGTATTCAAAGTATTAAGGGAAAAGCAATTTCAACCGAGAATTCTGTACCCAGCAAGGTTATCGTTCATTTGGGAAGAAAAGACACGAACTTTCCCAGATAAACAAAACCTGAAAGAATTTACCAGCACCAGACCGGATCTCCAAGAAGTTCTTAAGGGAGTGCTATGTCAGTAAAATTAAATGCAGACACACAGAAATAAGAGTTCAGAAACTAAGAAAATGGGCAACTTAATTGTAGGGCCAAAAGCTGGAGTTGAGTATTACATCCCAGATTTCAATCTGGAACATCGAACCTCAACAGATACAGAAGAAAGATTAAGTACATGAGACTGAACTGATGAAACAGTATTCTACGACTTGACTAAAATATTGCTGCTTTTCTTCTAAGCTTTGTTGTCTGGTTTTAAGGACTTTTGTCCTGTCTTCAGCTATCAATAGATTCATGTTCCGACTATTTGAACAGAATACTAACCTGTTTCTAGGCTTTAAGTTTCAAAGAAATATCCTTACCAGTTCAAAACTGCTTTTCTTGAAACCATCGGCTGATCTTGCTATTGAAAGTAGTTAGATTACTTATGATATTGTGTGACCAACGAAATGTTGGGGGAAAAGGGATTGAAGACAACTGTAGACAGCAGAGATAGTGTAATAAGAGAGTGGAATAGGGCAGAGGGCTAGACATGGGGTAAAAAAACATATATATGAAAGTAGAAATGGAATATTATGGATGATAACATGCATTATTAAGCCACTATATAGTATATTCTAGATGGGAAACCACATTTAGAATGTTGTGATGATGCTCAGGGAATGAATGTAAATTAATAAAAAAAAAAAATTTTCAGAAGAAAAAAAAAAAAGGCATTAGAAATACCTATTTGATGACTGCAATACACTGTAAAGTTATACGTGATTCAATGTAGTATAAACAAGATTATGATGATAATACATTTTTAAAAAAAGAAAAAAAAAAGAGGGCTGGATGATGTTGGTACATGACAAAATGCAATGCTCTGTGAGGCAGACTCACGTGGGAGGGCTGTGAGTTTGAATCTGGAGACTTCCTTGAGTATACCAAGCACGTGTGTGCCCATGATGTGGGCTGGCTAAAACTGGGAATGGGTCATGGTATCAAGACTCTGTAAGGGCACTGTATCCTTCTCTTTTCCTGTCTGTCTCACCAAATAAATACATTTTTTTAAAGTTAATATTTTCAAAAATCAGAAAATCAGAAAAAATGTTTCATAAACTATTACATTCTTTTATGATAAAAATTTTTAAAAACTAGGAATAGAAGAGACATAGCTCAACATAATAAAGACCATATATGACAAGGTCACAGGTGACATCATACTGCATAGGAAAAAAAATGTAATCACTTTTCTAAGAACTAGAAAACTCTTACTCAACATGGTACTTAAAGTCTTAGCTTGAGCAATTAAGTAAGAACTAGAAATTAAAGACAATCAAATTAGAAAGGAGGAAGTCAAATCTTCCGTTTGCAGATTATATGACTATAAATACAGATAAATACGAAGACTACACCTAAAATCTTTTAGTACTGAAAAATGAATTTAGTAAAGTTGAAGGACCAAAACCTACACACAAAAATCAGAAGCATTCTTGTACACCAATAAAGAATGAGCTGAAAGGAACCAGCAGTTAGCGTAATGGCTATTTCGCTGGACTCCCACATAGTCGACCGTGGTTTGCGTCCCGGACCTGGTGACTTAAAATTCACGCCGGGCACGTGTGCATGCATGCCCAAGATCCCGAGAGGAGAATGGAAAAGAAAGGATTGCGGCGTGACCATCCCCCATGGTGGGTGATTTCTCGCTTTCTGTCTCTCTGTCTCTCTCTGTCTGTCTGGCAAACGCAGGCGCCCCTATATCGAAAACCTCTCCAAAAAAAAAAAGAATGAACTGAAGAAGAAATCAAGAAAGCAAGCACAGCCCATTGACACAGTAGATAGTAAACTGAATTGCACTGCTAGAAGACACACAGTTGGTTCAGAAACTTGGGTCTGCCTGAAAACATGCCAAGCACATGCACATATGCCCAGGATCCTGACAAGTTGGAGGGTGAGGAAAGTGGATTGTGGTGTCACCAGACCCTGTTGAGGGTACTTCTCTATCTCTCAAGTGTATTTATGCACTCTCAATCATGAGTAAAATAAACAAACTTCAATAGACAATTTATTTCTTTTTCTTTTAATTTTTTTTTTTCCTGTAGGGCACATACACTTCCAGAGAGAGACACAGAGAGGGAAAGTGAGAAATCACCCCCTAGGGGGAATGGGCATACCACAATCCCTTCTCATCCATTCTTCTCTTGAGATTTTGGGCACCCAAACACACATGCAGGGCATGATTTTCAAGCCACTGGATCTGGAACTCCAAATGCTAGGCATAATCAAACTATTCCCATAGTGCAATGGGAAGCCAGGTCAGATGCATTTAATCTAGGAGGATGGCAACAGGAAGAAACTCAAAGTTTCTCTATACACATTTTTCCTATCAATTCAACTTGCCATTAATGTCCCTAAACTAACTCATATGCAGAGACTTACCACCTTTCATATATTTAATTTATTACTTTAACTTCAGGGTAACTGGTATAACTTTAATAGTCACTGTTTTAACAACTTATAAAGTATTAATATAATAGATTAAACTCATATTAACTTTGATGTCTAGGCCATATATTTTGTCATCTTTGAAATAAAGATATGAAATATCTTTGAAAATATCTGACAATTGTCATCAGCATTTTTTTCCACAAATTAACAACTCTGAAACAAAGATTTATCTTATAATTAATGGTTCATAATTCAGTGAAACATGTAGATAAGGTTTGAAATAGGCTTTTGACTCTCTTTCTACCACCAATAACATTTTTTATTTAAAAAAGAAAATTCCTATCCAACATTCATGTTTTAAAAGATTTTTTTCCACCAAACAAATTAAATTTATTAAATAATAACTTGACTTTTCCTTTTTTCAAATCATCAAAAGGATGTAACAGCCAATCAATTCTTTGGGTTGGTGTAAGCTTGCCAATGTTACCATACTGTATTGTACAATTTCTGCCATTTGGGCATTTTGTTTTGTTGTAGATAAATATGTGATTTATATTCAGCTTTTTGAAATACTGAAAATAGCTCAAAGCTTGTCATTACTATTTCATGGACCCCTAGGAGACCAGAGACATCATGTTGGGAACCACTGTACTAGAAAACTATATATTTCGAAACTGTAATAAGTTCTCATGTGGTTTTACAGGTTAAAACATTTTGTGCAGGCCCATGACCTAGGACTTATTTATTTTCATTTAAATTCAATTGTTATACTAATAAGTAAATATGAATACTGTGTAAATCACTTATATTTAGAAGGCATTTTATACTCTTTAGGATGTGTAGGAGTCTAAAATTCAAAGTATTCACAGGACTTCAATAGAAACAGTTAAAGTATATTGTATAGATTAGATTGGGGGTAAATAATATTTTATTACATGCTTATTTTAAAAGTTTATTTTGAGTCTTCAAAAGAAGACAGATCCATGGCTCCTGAGAACTAGTGATTTCAGGGAAAAAAGAGAAATGAAGATTTTCTACTGATAATTCCGCTTCCAGCACACAAACTTGAGTGGAGAGGTAAGGGGCAGGCCTTCAGAAGAAGACACTTTCATAGCTCCTGAAAAACAGTGATTTCATGCAGAGTGCTTACACAACGTACAGTTTATTTTTTGCTTTAAAAAAAAAAAACTTTTTGTGTTTTATGTTTTCCTTCTTTTTTCTCTGTTTCCTGGTTGTTGTTGTTTCTTTCTCTCTGTTTCCTTTTCTTTTATGTCATCTCTCTGCTCTTTGATCTCCATTCACTGTGTTTCTAGTTGGATCTAAGGGAACTATAGCCGAACATTCAAATACTATTAAGGCTAACATATTCCTCAATATCTACTGAATCTGCTGCACAAAGAGATCAAAACAGAAGGCAAGGAGGTTAAAGATCACCTCTTTCTGCACGCTCCTGAACGCACAGATTGAACTTCAAGTTTAGGAAGAAAAATACCATCCATCATATGACTAGAAATCACCGCAGGGCCACAAGAAATATGGGAAAGCAAGAAGATACCTCTCCTCCAAGGGAAAAGAATTGCTCCTCTTCATCCACAGACAGTTCAATGGAAATCATGGAAATATTTGATAAAGAATTTAGAATATTCATAATGGTGAAGCAAACAGAGATCAAAGAGAAGAGAGATAATGAACTACAGAAGAGAAAGGAGAAAGGAGATGACGAGTTCCAGGAGGTGAGGAAATTACAAGATCTAAAAGAGGAATTACACACTTTAAAAAAGAATTAAATGGACCTGTTAGAGATGAAGGCTCTAACACAGGAAGTCAAGACTTCCTCCTTTAAAGTATTAAAAGTAGACTAGATCATAGAGAAAATAGAATCTCAGAGGTAGAAAAGAAAATTGCTGGCCTAGAAAAAACCACCACAATGATTGAGAAAATTGACCAAAAAAATGAGAATACTTATACAAGAAATACTAGATACTGTCAAATGTCCAAACATCCAGATAATTGTTAGCCTAGAAAGTGAAGAGACTCATAAGGACATTGATAATATATTCCAGGAAATCCTGCAAGAAAACTTTCCAAACCTAGAGAGGCACTCAAAGATCCAGTCCCAAGAAATACAGAGGACCCCAAATAAAATCAACCCAAGCAGGGCTTCAAGACACATTCTAGCCAGATTGACCAAAACCACAGACAAAGACAAGATACTAAGACTGGCAAGAGAAAAACAGCAAGTTGCCTACAAAAGACATCCCATAAGGCTAACAGCAGACTTTCATCAGAAACAATGCGAGTGAGGAAAGAATGGGAAAATATAATCAAAGTGTTAAGGGAAAGGCAATTTCAACCAAGAATACTGTACCTGTCAAGATTTTCTTTCATATGGGAAGAAAGGACAAGAAAATTATCAGATAAGCCAAACCTCAAAGAATTTACCAGCAGACCAGATCTCCCAGAAGTTCTCAAGGGAGTGCTATATCGGGAAAATTAAATACAGGCACACAGAAATAAGAGTTCAAAAACTAAGAAAATGGCCAACTTAATCATAGCGACAAGTCTAGATTTGAATGTTATATCCCAGAATTCAATCTGTAAGTTCGAACCACAACAGAAGACAGATTAAGTACATGAGACTGAACTGGTGAAATAGCATTTTATGAATTTTGACTAAAATATTGCTGATTTTCTTCTAGGCTTTGCTATCTGATTTTAAAGATTTTTGTCCTGTCCTGAGATGTCGATAGGTTCATGTACCTATTATTTGAACAGAATCCTAATCTCTTCCCTGGCTTTAAGTTTTAAGGGAAGTTTCTTAGCATTTAATTTTATGAAAGTTAACACTGCTTTTCTTGGAATGACCAGCTGAATTTGCTATTGAAAATAGTTAGATTATTTAAGAAATTTTGTGATCAATAAAATGTGGGGGGAAAATGGTATAGAAAGCAAACATAGATACCAGAGACAGTGTGGGAGGAGGGTGGGAAAGGGCAAAGAGCAAAGGGTCAGAAATAAGGGTTAAATATATATGTGTGTGTGTGTGTGTATATACACACACACACACACACACAACGTGAAAACTGTTTTTCTTGAAATAAAAAAAAATACATTAAAAATACCTACTTGATGACTGCAGTAAGATATATAGCCCTAGCTAGTTGGTACTTTATAGTATGTTCATTCTACTCACTGAGGTTTATGCCTAAAGTCAGACTTGTGTTCATGGATATGTATATATCAGGTGTGCTTGTTATTCAAAATATTTAATTAAGATCTTTAGTGGTTCAATAAAATGTGTGTGTGTGGGGGGGAGGCACAGAAAGCAACCATGGATACCAGAGACAGTGTAGGAGGAGGGTGGGAGATGGCAGAGGGTGAGAGATAGGATGGGAAAACAAGCAAAATATACAGGAAACAAGAAATGGAAAATTATTTGTTGATGATAACACGTATGTTGATGTGCTTGATTGAGCCAATGTACAGTGTATTCTGGATGGAAATCTCATTTTGTATGCTATCATGGTGTATAGTAAATGAATATAAATCAATAAATCTAAATTTTAAAAAAGTTTATTTTGAAGTTTATATTGCTCATGAAATAATAAGTGAAAAGAGCTTACTAGCTTTACATAAACACTGTGTAACAATTTTGTTTTTAAAAGTGGATATACGTGTATGTGTGTGGTATGTATATGTGTATATATGCATATGTAAATAAATGTACAATCACTGGGAAAAGTACAATACAGCAACAATAAGTGGTGGATTTATACACAAATATCTATTATTTTCTTTTTTATACTTATATCAACATGATCATATACAAGAAGCATATATACTTTTATATTTAGAACATAATAAATATTATTAATTTTATTTTTATTTTTTGGAGAGGTTTTTGCTATAGGGTGCGTGTGCTTGCCAGACAGACAGAGAGAGACAGAGAGACAAAAAGTGAGAAGCCCCCCCCCCAGTGGGGATGGCCACACCGCAATTCCTTCTCCTCCATTCTCCTCTCAGGATCTTGGGCACACACGCACATGCACCCGGTGTGAGTTTAAGCCACCGGGTCTGGGACTCAAACCGTGGTTGACTATGTGGGAGTCCAATGACATAACCATTACGCTAACTGCTGGTCCCAATAATAATTATTATTAAAAGATTAAACTACAAGGCATAAAAGGATTGACTTCTTCACTCACTCTATTGAGAACTGCTCACCAATTCTTTCTTCCTAAATGATTATGCTATACTTTCTTAAGCCAGAACCTATCTTTCTTATTAAATGACTTGTTGTTTTCCATGTGCAGAAAGGTTTATGGTTTGACTTGAGTCACATCCTGGTTGCCATTAATGTCTCCAAACTAATTTAAATATGCAGCACATTTGATGTAAAACAAGATTTCACAGAATCATAAGCTTATTGAGGTAAGCAATGTGGTTAATTCACCTCATGTGTTTCTATGTGTTGAATACAATGCACCCTGAAAACTAATTCTTTGCAAACAATTGAAGCAATTCTGCTTGGTATGTGCTGCCCCCATTCTTAAGTGTTTCATTATCATGTGCCACTTCACACTTATGAGCTTTATTGTATTTATTTTATTTTTTGATTTTGTAAAACACTTTACACTTTTTAATACAGATTCAAAAACACTTTCATAACATTTTTAAACTCAGAAAAGGTAGGTACCTTGATTAGATCTGTATAATTTGACTTCGTATAGACTATTAAATAACCTGTAAACTCATCTCTTATCAGGTACCTTATAAAACATTTAGATAATCTGTAAAAGTCTATAATTGAATTATCATAAACTTTAGAACTCAGAACACCTGGAAATTGGCGTGGAGTAATGGGTAAGCACAGAGTCCCAAGAACTAGGTTACTAGGTCATCAGAAATTTAATGACATGTTTTTCTATGCAAAATGCATCATGACTTTTCCTAAGACCCAATGGTTACATTTGAATTCTGGCTTTGCAACTCATTATCTAAATGATAAACACTTAACCTCTCTGTACCTTTCCTCACTCATAAAATGGGTGTGAAATAATTTACTTTTTTTGGGGGGGGGGAGAGATTTTTCCTATAGGGCGCGTGCGTTCACCAGACAGACAGAGACAGAGAGACAAAGTGAGAAATCACCCCCCAGGGGAGATGGCCACGCTGCAATCCCTTCTCCTTCATTCTCCTCTTGGGATCTTGGGCACGCACGCACACGCGCCCGGCATGAGTTTAAGCCACTGGTTCCAGGACACGAACCGCGGTCGATACCTGGGAGTCCAGCGACATAGCCATTACGCTAACTGCTGGTCCCAAAATAATTTACTTTTTAAGATTTTTATACAGATTAGTTATTTATAAAACACTTAAAGCAATGACATGACTAGTACATAGATTAAATAAATGTTCACTGATATATGACTAAGCTGCCAATGACATTCAATAAAGGGCATATGGTCTTTTCTATAAATGTTTCTGGTGCAACTGGATATCTGGGAGTGTGTGTGGAGGTGAACTAAATCTGATCCCTCACCTCATACCATAACTAAAAGTTATTTTGAGAGGGATAATATGTCTAAACATGAATAGAATATGATACAGCTTTTAGGAAAAAAAGAGAAATTTTCATGATATCAGTGTAGCAAAAATTTTTTAAACAGGACACAGTAAGAACAGCTATTAAAGCAAAAGTTTGATAATTGGACTTAATAAAAATTTAGAACCCTTGGTTGTAAAAGTTATTTAAAAATAAATATGTATGTGACAGATGGAATAAGACATTGATTACATATATAACCATCAAAGGATGTATTTCCAAAATTTATGAAGAATTCCTACTAAAGAATAAGGGAAAAAAAGCATACAAAGGTCAGCCAGTGATGTTAAGATACTGGATCCTACATGACTGGCTGTGCTATTCAAATCCAGACCAGTGGCTTGGAAAATATACCAGGCATATGTGTGTACATAGTCAAAATAAAAGGGAAAATGAAGAAGAATGAATTGTGGCATGACTAACCTGCATGAAGGACTCTTTATCACACATACCTCCTATCTCTCTTCAACAAGCACAAGTGCACTATAGAAAACAAACCAAAATAACAAAAACAAAACCAAAAAAATACAATACAGATTTTTAAGTAAGAATTATTAATTTAATTATATTTATTTATTCTTAGTCTTCAATTTGACCAGAGAGAATCGGAGAAAGAGAAAGTAAGTTGCCAGATCTAGGACTCAAACCATGGTTGGACATGTGAGATTCCAGTGCTCCAACCACCATACCACCTGCCAGCCCTATAATGTAGTATTTTTAAAATGGACAAAATACTTGATCAGATAACTTCATAGGAGAGGATAGCAAAGTGGCCGATAAGCATCTGAAAAACTATCAATGTCTTTACTCATTAGAAAATTCAAATTAAAACCATAATGAGATTCTACTACACACTTAACAGTATGGTTATAATGAAAAAGATATCTAATACCAAATTTTGTAAGGCTTTGGAGAGACTAGAATTCTCATACATTCATACATTCCTAGATGAAGTGTGGTAGCCATGAGGATGTGCCTCATAAACCTCCAACTACAGGTATTTTCATTAATGAACAAGTGCCAGAAAGCTGTGCACTCAGTGCCATTGTATTTGAGCTGAGGCTGTGCTTTCCAAGGGGTGCTTCTAGCTAGTGACCGAATGTGGCAAAAATCCAAGATAGACTCAGTTTTGGGAGACCCAGGATTCCTCTGATGGTCAGCTTCGGCTATGGAACTCCCTGACAGCCTTGTCAAAATTTCCTTTGACTACATGGCAGCCTCGGAGTCATCCATCCAACCTCCCTTCTCCCTGTCCTTTCCTGGGGGTTCAGGCTGACACTGCCCTATGATAGCTCTCCCATCCTCCTCAGTGCTTCTCCACAGGTACCTTCTCTAATAAAATCTTTGTGTATTTACTCTCATTTTAACGTTTGCTATTAGATGGCCTGTACTAACATGAGGTATAAAATGGCATGCCTATTTGGAAAAAAAAAAAAAAAAAAGAAACCAAACTTATATTATCTCAAAGGATAAATTCCAAATATTTATAGATACTTGCAACAAAACAAGAAGCTCAAATGAGTTTTACTGATAGTGGCCCCAAAGTGGAAGCAACACAAGAATGAATGATGTTAAGTTCATAAAATGAAATACAATGTATGTAATAAAAAAAAATCATCTACAAGTACACTCAACAACATAATGAATATCAACAATAGCTCGGTGAGTGAAATAAACCAGAAACCAAAGAACACACACGGTGTGATTCTATTTATAGGAAGCTCAAAAACAGACAAAACTAATACAAAATGGTGAAAAAAAATCATAAAATGTCACACAAACATTACCCAGGTACAAGCACATAAAAATTGTTATACTACATATAAAAATTATTGAAGTGAAATTTAAGATTAGACCATTTTGCTTACTATAGAGTTGTTCCTCAATTAATTAAAATCAATATATTTACTATGATATATATATGTACATATATATCTTTGTGCATATATATATATTTGAGGAAACTTCAAATATTCATGAAAAATGAAATAAAAGTACAAATTTATTTTAGTGCAAAATAATTTTGAGATCCATGAATAGTTTTTTCGTAAAAAATACACATTTTTCATTACCTTTTTGAAAATTCCTTATAAGTTGAACCTAGTTTTCCTATCAAACCTCCTTTTTGTAAGTTGTCAGTAAAATAGTTTTATTTTCTAAATGATTCATCTCTTACAATTTGACTTTATAATGTCATTCATTTAAGTACACATAAAAAGAAAGGGTGAGTTCACGAACTGTAGGTAGACAAACTTCCCTAAGAAAAAGATTATGTGTCAAGTTTTTCTGCAGAAGCATTGTGCTGAGCAGGAAAGCCCACGATCTGTTCTAGTAAGCAGATCCAGTAGAGATATTTTTGGCACTGCGCTCATCTTTAGCTACAGGGAATTGCACCTCATTCAAGTAAGAAGCTTCTGCATGACGTAGAATGACAATTGTTGAAGAAGTAGTGAAAATGCCATTCTGTCTTTCAGCTGCTATAATTGGGTAGCTATATTTTTGGGGAAAAAATGTGTCTAACTTCCTTCCTTATGGCTACTGTCATTTTTTTTCTTAAGAGCTTGAGATGTTTTTGTGCTTGAAATGATTCTAAAAAATATTTTAGACTAGACATAAGGTTGGGTTTTTGGTTTTGTTTTTCTTTTGGAGCACTGATGATGAGAAGTTCTTAATTTTTTTTAAAAAAAATTATACAATATTTATGCAGGCTTTTTTATTTGTGTGAGGATTTTTGCACTTAATACTAATAAAATATGTTGCAATGATAGTGAAATATATATATATATTTCTGTGAAATAAATATATATATATATATATATCTGTGAGAAAAGATCATTGTGGTTATTAAAGAAAATTGCTATAGAGGCCTCTTTTTATTTGGCTATTGAATTTAAAATCTTACAGAGCAATAAGTTCTTTTAAATGTGTATAATTTATTAGTTTTCTTTAAAAGATGTGAGATTTGGAATGACTATGTAAAGATTCTCGATTTTCATCACCCCTTTACCAAGAATGTGCTGGATAAATCCTAAGAGTTTCTATAGATGAAGCAATAACCCCCCAGGACAATATGGCCTACCTATTCATGCCAAATGTGTTGCATTCCTTGCAGAATGCAAGGACTAATGTAAAAGAGATATTTGGGATTGAAGAAAGCCTTAAGGCAATGATTTAAAATGTAGTCTGGGGACCAGCAGTTAGCGTAATGGCTATGTCACTGGACTCCCGTGTAGCCAACTACTGTTCAAGTCCTAGACCCGGTGACTTAAACTCACACCAGGAACGTGTGCATGTGTTCCCAAGATCCCGAGAGGAAAACGGAAGAGAAGGGATTGTGACGTGGCCATCCCCACTGGGGGGTGATTTTTCGCTTTCTATCTCTCTCTCTCTCTGGTGAGCGAAAATGCCCTATAGAAAAAAACACTCCCAAAAACAAAAACAAAAACAAAATGTAGTCTGGACCTTCTTCCCAATCATCTGGATACACTACTTTCAATTCAAGTTTCCTCTGCACCTCCCAACTACATACACAAGTAAAATTTATAGACACAGAACCTAGAAATCTTCTTTTCTGGTGTAATTTTTTTATTCAAAATGAGTATTATAGTTAAAATAAGCCCTATTAGTTCGTATTGTCTAATTTTAAACTGAGACAAGAACTGTATCTTACTTTCATCATTTCATGGTACCTACAAAGAGTCTGAAGGATAATTTTAGAATTAAAAGTTAATTGGTATTAGCAGTTAGTATAATGGCTATGTCACTGGCCTCCCATAGTCGACCGCGGTTCGTGTCCTGGACCCGGTGGCTTAAAACTCACACTGGGCGTGTGTGCGTGCATGCTCAAGATCCCGAGACGAGAAGGGATTGAGGTGTGGCCATCCCCCCCCGGGGGGGTGATTTCTCGCTTTCTGTCTCTCTGTCTCTCTCTGTCTGTCTGGTGAGCGCACACACCCTATAGCAAAAACCTCTCAAAAAATAAAAATAAAATAAATAAATAAATAAAAGTTAATTCAGGCATAAATGTTTGTTGCACCTCAAATGAAAAACACTGATTTTTTAAATTCTATAAAATAAACAAAAGAGCTAACATGCTATTTCTTGTCCCTCTACTATTAATCTGAAATTATGCCAATGCATTTAGAAGAATAAAAGGAAAAAAAAATTTCTTAGATGGTTCTTTTTTTATAGGACCAAGTGAAAGACAAGAATTTAAAACTTAGATTTTTTTTTCCTACATAAATGATTTAGTTTCATGCCTGAAATCCTGAAATTCTTAACGAACTTGGGACACGTTTTTAAATTCAACATGAATGTGAGAATAAAGGCAAAATATCTCATTGTAGAATGATATTTCCTTTAAAGTCTGAAGTGGGTACAAGTGGAGCTGTTAAATTTTACTTATTTAAGATGTGAGAGACTCGTCTATTATAGCGATGCCAGCTCACCTTCCACAGGCTATAGGGAGACAGCCAGGAGACATTCAGTACTTAGTGAATGAAGAGAATATAAATTGGAGTAGGCTTCAAAATTCAGTAATCTCACCATTTTGGGGTACTAACTTGCTTTTTTTAAGTTTACCTATTTACTTTATGGGAAAAAGAGAGCGAGAGAGAGAGAGAGCACCCCTAAGAGGGTCTTGATGCTGTAATCTAATCCCAGTCCTAGCCAGTCCTGGATCATAAGTGCCCGTGTGCCCAGCGTACTCAGAGAGGTCTCTGAACACAGATCCAGGATCTTCCCATGTGGATCAGCCTTGCAGAGCTTGCATTTTACTGCTGCACCACCAATTGCTCTCTGGCTTGCTGATTTAATATGGATCATATTGGATTTTGTACTTTGGCTAATACAACAACAAAAGAGCAATAATGTGGCCAATTTGCCATCTAACATTAAAATGTAGTGTAGCTATTATAGGAATAAAAATTCAAGATGGGATAAACAGATCTTTTAGTTAGCATAATATTGCCAAAGTAATGCATCCTTTGTATTTTATTATTTACATTATTATATTATTCATAAGATATTATTATTTAATTTATCTTAGTATTTATTGTCATTATTAAAATGTTGATAATACTTTGAAAAAATGTTGTTTATGCTTTTTTTTTTTTTTCCTGCTTCTCACAGTCTATGTTTAAGTAACAATATTCTGGCTTGACATAAAATATGTCATAAAAATTTTCCCATAGATTTTTTTGGTGTCCATTTTTTATTAGGAAAGTTAATAAAATATAAAAATAACCTTGGTAAATTTTATTTTTGGAGAGATTTTTGACATAGGGCATGTGCCCTCACTGGAACAACAGAGAAAGGGAGAGAGAGAGAGAGTGAAATAACCGCCCCCCCCAGATGGCCATGACATAATCCCTTCTCCTCCACTCTCCTCTTGAGATTTTGGGTATTTATGCACATGCACCTGGCGTGAATTTCAAGCTGCCAGGTCCAGGACTTGAACCATGGTCTGCCATGTGGGAATCCAGGATCTTAACCAGCATGCCATCTGCCAGCCCCACCTTGGTAAATTTTAAAATGCTGTTCTAACATTGAGTAATAATTACCCTTTTAAGAGAAGTCCATACTAGAGTATTGATACGGGTCTTAATGAGGCCATGAGAATGGAGTGCCTTATCTATTTATCTTATTATTTATCTTATTTATTTATTTACTTACTTATTTAGCCATAATGTGTGTACACTTACCCGAGAGAGAGAGAGGGAAAGTGAGAAATAGCTCCCCACCAGAGATGGCCACACTACCATCCCTTCTCCTCCATTCTCCTGTTGGAATTTTGGACATGCACACACACATGCCTGGCATGTTTATCAAGCCACCACTGTGGGACTCAAACTATAGAGCTGACCATGTGGCATTCAGTACCTTTATCAGCATACCATCTGCTAGCCCAAACTACTTGATATTTTGATAAGCACTGGTTCTAAAAAAATGTGATTTAAAATATGTTGCATTTTATATATTTATAAATACATATATACACATAATATATTCACATAATGTATACAAAATCATAAAACTGCATCTCAGTATCTATCACAGATATATATTTTCAGTCAATTTTCATTCATTCATTCATTCATTCAATTAGAGAGAGAGAGAGTCATCTCCCACAGGGTTCTCATGCTGTAGTCCACCACCAGTCTCCACTGGCTCAGATCACAAGCACACAGTGTGTCTGCTGTGCTCAGGGAGGTCAGACCACAGAAACCCAGAGGCTTCCCCTCGTGGGTCTAGTTGTGTTACCACTGTGCCACTGCCTGGTCCCTTCTACCTATGGATATTTTAAGGCAGATGCTCTGGTTTCTGGTTTTTGGGGTGAGAGTTCCCTTGGAGAGTTTGATACCAGCTCTAGAGTCACCACCGCATTCTAACACTTACCATATATCCCCAGTTGACTCTAGTCTGGGGTCACTCGTCAGGCTTTTCCTACAGTCCACAGTCACAATCATACCACAATTATACCATACATTTCATATCTAGAACAGGGGATTGAGCTTTTCTGCAGGAAATCCAGCACACAATGGAAACAATGAAGTTTACAAAAGACCAGCTCTATACTCTTCCCCCGACCCAGTTTTTCAGAACTCTAAGAATTTGTTCTGGCTTCAGCTGCCTCAGAAGGACGATTTCTCTATTTGAGTCAAACGGGCATTGGTAAACATTTCTCAATTTAGGCACTCAATTGGTAATGCCAGTTATTATTTTACCTTCTCTACGACTATTTGAGGATGGAATAAAATGTAAGGACAACTTCATAAAAAATGCACAGTGCAGCCCAAATAGAATGCTTGTGGCTAAATGATATTTGACACTATTTGCAAGGCTAGCAATTTTAGAACAAATGCTGGAGATCAACATGTTCTTTAAAAGGAAGGGACAAATTGTTCTTGTATCATTGATTACAGAGATCTGTTCAACAGAAAAACATATCTTCTACTTGATTTGTCAGACACTAAAAGAATCAGATTTTGGTACTAAGAATATAGTTTTGGCATAAAATCAACATGAGCCTGAATTCTTGTTCTATCATTAGCAGTTTAGTAGTCTCTCAACAAGGGACTCAGCCCCTCTAATTTCAGCATTCTCATCTGTAAAGTGAGGATAATCCATCCAAATTTATTCCACCAATGTGTACTCAGCTCAAAACCTGGCAAGCACAGGGTGAGAATATATACTTCATAATACTAGTATAAGGATACAAAGAGATCATCAAAGTTATGCTTTAAGATTAGGGTCTGGCACATAAAAAGGTATTCAGTAAAGGTTCACTAAAAAATATTTAGCTAACTTTATTTTAGGTAACTTTACTTATTTTTTTGGTTCCTCATGCTCATCAATGTTTTGTACAGCCAATTATTTAGCAGGTGACATAAATGAACTGATGGGAGTGAAACAGCAAGGAAGAAGCTGTCTGTGGCATTAGTGGAGATAAAGGGGTGTGCTATGTCAGATAGCAGGTGATGTTGTCTTGTTATGGGGGAGTCTTTCACCCCTACCAAACATAAAACACATGTTACTTCACAATGGATTCAACTGGACTCTAGACAGTTTTCTATGCAATTCTTTTTGTTGTCCTTTGGTTGGCTTTGTTTTTTTTTTTTTGTTTTGTTTTGTTTTTTTTGTTTGTTTTTTTATAGAGATTTTCACTGTAGGGCGCGTGTGCTCGCCAGACAGACAGAGAGAGACATAGAGACAGAAAGCGAGAAATCACCCCCCAGGGGGGATGGTCACGCCGCAATCCCTTCTCCTCCATTCTCCTCTCGGGATCTTGGGCACGCACGCACACGCGCCCGGCGTGAGTTTTAAGCCACCGGGTCC
>NW_006160142.1:2931137-2933109 GCF_000334495.1 Tupaia belangeri chinensis | reverse complement strand
AACCGCGGTTGACTACGTGGGAGTCCAGCAACATAGCCATTACGCTAACTGCTGGTTCCCGGTTGGCTTTGTTTTGAGACTAATATTATTTCTTCAATTTCTTCTTTTAGGATTGAGAACATTTTTCCTTATTTCATATCCTTAAATTTTATTCTAAAAGATTGTCTGTTTTTCGATAGTATATTACTAAAAATAAAGCAAATTTAACATGAATGATTTATAAAATTCAGCACACATAATAATATAAATATGGACTTGCCCAGTAGCCTAGCTGTCAAGGGAGCCCGATTTCATATGATCACAACTCAAATCCTGGCTGTGGCAGCACAATACCCCTGCCAGTGTCCTATGTAGGTGTGCCCCAAATTCCAACAGGATTGAGATGTGGAGAAGGTATTTCAGTGAGATAACCCCATGGGGGGGTACTTTCTCCCTCTTTTTATCTCACTATCTCGCTGTCTCTCTCTGGTGAGCACACATGCCCCATAGCAATTTAAAAAACATTAATATGGGACCAGCAGATGGCATAATGCTTATGTTGCTGGACTCCTGCATAGTTGACCACAGTTCAAGTCCCTGACCTGGTGACTCAAAACTCATGTCGGGCGTTTGTGTGTGCATGCACAAAATCCCAAGAGGAGAATGGAGGAGAAGGGATTGCAGTGTGTGCAGTGTGGCTATTGCCCTGGGGCCGGGGGTGTGTGTGTGTGATTTCTCACTTTCTGTCTCTCTGTATCTCTCTGTCTCTCTGGTAACTGCACATGCCCTATAATAAAAATCTCTCTCTTATACATTATACAAACACACACACACACATTAGTAAGAATATGTATGAAGAGGAAAAAAACTAAAAAACTAGCATGCAACCATAAATAAATCCATTCAAAAGTAACTAAAACACAGCAAATAACATTAATTTGTTTACCTTTGTTTCCACACTAAAGGAAAATTACAATTGAATATGGGTCAAATGAATTATTATTATTTTTTTTTTTGTAGAATTTTTTGCTACAGGGCATGTGCGCTTGCCAGAAAGAGATAGACAAAAAGTGAGAAATCATCCCCCTGGGGGTTGGCCACGCCACAATCCCTTCTCCTCCATTCTCCTCTTGGAATCCTGGGCAGGAAACACACATGCCCCTCGTGAGTTTAGGCCACCAGGTCTGGGACTCAAATCACGGTCAACTGTTTGGGAGTCCAGCTACATAGCCATTACGGAACTGCTGGTCCCAAATGAATATTTATTTTTAAAATTTTCCCAGAGGGCACATGTGTTCCAAAAAGAGAAATAGGGAAAATGAGAAAGCACACCCCACCCCCTAATGAGGGATAGTCATGCCATGATCCCTTTTTCATTTGTCCCTCCTTTCAGGATTTTGAGCACACTTGCACACACACCTGGCATGTTTTTCAGGAAACCAGTTCTGGGACTCAAATTGTGCTATCAGCCATTTAGTTTACTATTGCCTTAACCAGCAGTCCACAAACAGGCCCCAATTTTTTTTTTCTTTTTTTCTTGGAGAGGTTTTTGCTATGTGGTATGTGCGCTCACCAAGAAAACAGAGAAAGCAAGCAAGAAATCACGTCCTGGGGGGATGGCCATGCCACAATCTCTTTTCCTCCATTCTCCTCTTGGGATCTTGGGCATGCACACACACGCACCAAGTGTGAGTTTACGCCACTGAGTCTAGGACTCGAACTGTGGTTGACTGCGGGGGAATCCAGTGACATAGCCATTATGCCAACTGCTGGTCCCCCAAATATCTATTTTTTATATTACCTGAATGACACTTAGGGCTTAGCAAATTTACGAGGACATTTCACATTATAAATGACCTATTGTGAGTGTAGATCACTGAAGGACAGGAATTCTGCTCACATAAAATAATATCGAAAATTTCTGAAGTTTTTTTTTCAAGATTTTTTTTTTTTTTTTTTTTTTTATTAAGATGTTGTTTTCTCGCCCAAAAAG
>NW_006160142.1:2891255-2931120 GCF_000334495.1 Tupaia belangeri chinensis | reverse complement strand
CACCCCCCCCCCGGGGGGGGGTGGCCATGGTGCAATCCCTTCTCTACCATTCTCCTCTCAGGATCTTGGGCATGCACGCACATGCACTCGGCACTGAGTTCAAGCCACCAGGTCCGGGACTAGAACCACTGTCGACTATATGGGAGTCCGGTGACATAGCCATTACACCAACTGCTGATCCCAAAAGTTCCTGAATTCTTTCATTCCAAGATTTTATGGATTAAGGTACTCTGATATTCAAATTAGCAGTATACTTACGGATAATATTTAAGAGTAAGTTCTAAAGTGTTACAGACCAAAACACAGAGTCAGAGTTATACACATGCACACGAACTCTTGTCTTTTTTGCTAAAGTGGACATCTGAATATGAGTCACTATGACTTCAGAGTGGAAAAGAGGATGCCTAATATATAATAATTAAAAAAAAAAAACATATTGGTAGCAAAGGAATCAGAATATTCCATTTTTATTCATCCACTAAGACACTTACAGGCATAAAATTATCCTTATATTTTAAGAGGCACATGAGAATCAACTGGATCCATGGATAAGTATATATTTTTAAATAATTTATTCAGATGAAATTTACATAACAAAAAGCCATTTTAATGAATAACTCAGTGGTACTGAATATATTTCCAATGCTGTGAAACATAGCTAGACCCAAAACGTAATCATTCCGAAGCAAACCCCCTTACCCATTAAGCATTTTCTCCTCACTGCTTCTGCCCTTAGCCTCTGGCAACTACCAATTTGCATTCTGTTCATAGAGATTTATCTGTTCTAGATATTTCACAAAAATGAAATCATACAATGTGACATATTGACATATTGTGTCTGGTTTTGTTTGTTTGTTTTTAGAGATTTTTGCTGTAGAGTGTATGCACTTGCTGGAGTCAGAGAGAGAGAAGAAAGCTAGAAATTACCCCACAGAGGGGATGGCCATGCTACAGTCCCTTCTCCTCTGTTCTCCTCCTGGGATTAGACCACACTTGCTTGGAGTGGGTTTCGAGCCTCTGGGTCTAGAACTCAAATCATGATCAACCATGTGGGAATCCAGTACCTTAACCACTACTTCACCCCCAGCCCCTGTGTCTGTCTTCTTAGTGTCATGCTTTGGAAATTCATCCTTGTTGTAGTATACATCATTGATTCCTACTGTTGGTTAAAAAATAATGCATTCTGTGTATATATCACAATTTTTTATTCATTGTATCTTTTGACTTTATGAATACCATGGTCACAGACATGTATGTGCACATGTTTGAATACCTGTTTTCTGTTTTTTATGATATGCCTGTAGGAATTGAATTGTGGAGTCTTACGTAAATTCTATGTTTAAATAATTTAAGAACCCATCACACCTTTCCACAATGGCTATACAAGCTTGCACACTGATGACAATACATTAAGTTTTCATTTTCTTCATACCCTCAACAGCAGTTATGATTTTTTTCCTTAGTATGTGTGCACGTGCACACACACACACACACACTCATGGTCTTACTGTGAGTACTTCATAATGATTTTGATTTATATTTCCCTAACACCTAATGATGCTGAGCATCTTTTCACGCATTTTATGGCCATTTGTATATTGTCTTTTTAAAAAGTTTCTTTCATGAGTGAGGATGTCAGAGAGCAACAGAGACAGAAGCCTCAACAGGGTCTTAATGGCATGATGCATTCCAGCTTCAGCCAGCCCTGTGTTCCTGGTGTACGCAAGAAATCTCCAGGTACAAATCCAGGACCTTCTCCTGAGTCTTACAGTGTTGTGTTTTTACAGTTGTGTCATCATCTGGCGCCCATATATCTTCTTTAAGGAAAAGTCTATTCAAGATCCTTCCCATTAATAAATCAAGTTGTCTTTTTGGTTTTGAGACATAAGATATCTTTATATATTCTGAATAGACCCTTATAAATGTATGATTTGAAAATATTTTCTTCCATCATCTAGATTCTTTTTATGTTCTTGATAATGTACTTGATGCATGAGTGTTCTTAATTTAGATGAAGCTCTACCAATTCAATTATTTTTTTCTTTTGTTGTTGTTCATGATTTATACATAATATCTAAGAATTCATCACCAAATCCCAGGTCAAGAAAATTTATCTGTATTTTTTTTCTCTAAGCAATTTAGCATTTTATTTCATATATTTAGGTTATTGATCCATTTTGAGTTATTTTTTGTATATCGTATGAGGTACATTCTTCTGCATGTGAATATCTACTTTCCTTAATACTATTTGTTGAAGAGACTACTTTTTTCTCCATTAAACCCTTGTAAAAAGTCAGGTCAAGGCACTGGACGCCCATATGGCCAACTGCGGTTCATGTCCAGGGCCTGGAGGCTTGCTTTCTCACTTTCCCTCTCTTTCCTAGTCAAATTAAATAATAATAATGCATAAAATTGAATAATTCTGTAAAAAAATCAATTGATCATTTTTTTTTTGGACTCCCAATTCAATCTATTGGTCTACATGCCTATATACCAGTACAAAACAAGTTCGAATGCCATAGGTTTTATAGTAAGTTTTGAAATCAGAAAATATGACTCCTTTAATGTAAGTTCTTTTCTTCAAGATTGTCTTGGATCTCGAGGACCCTTTGAAATTCTATATAATTTAAGGACCAGGCTTGCCATGTATGAAAAAAAATAGTCTTGGAGTTTTGATCAGGTTTGCAGTGAATTTGTAAACCACTCTTTACTATAGTCATCTGAGCATGTGCCACCAGAAAGACAGAGAGAGACAGAGAGACAGAAAGTGAGAAATCATCCCACATGGGGGGACAGCTATGTTGCAATCCCTTCTCTTCCGTTCTCTTCTCAGGATCTTGGGCACGCGCGCGCACACACACACACACACACACACACACACACACACGTGAGTTTAAGCCACCAAGTCCAGGACTCGAACTGCAGTCAACTACATGGGAGTCCAATGACATAGTTATTATGCCAACTACTGGTCCCAGATCATCTTCTTTCTCTCAAATATGTTTTATACTTTTCAGTGTATGAGTCTTTTACTATCTTAAATTTATTTCAAGATATTTTGATATTTTGAATGTTAGTATTTTTTATTTGCCAGAGGGCATGTGCACTTGCCAGAGAGGGTGAACATACCCTACAATTGTGTGCAGTTACATCTCTTCCCCTCCATTTCTCCATCCTATTAGGACTTTGGGGAGGCAGGCACATTTGCCTACCATGTTTTTCAAGCCACCAGAGCCAGAATTCAAACTGCAGTCAGTCATTTGGGATCTAGCTCCTTTAACCACTAGGTTATGGGACTCCCAGTTCTGCTCTGCTGTTTTGTTTTAACTAGGTGCTATTATGTATTTTTAATTGTTCATACATAAAAACACAACTGAATTTTAAAGTGCATTTATTCTTTTCCTCGATGAGACACTGAGAGACAGAGACAGAGAGAGAGAGACTCCTAACAGGGTCTTTCATACTGCAGTCCAACCCCAAGTCCCAGACAGTCCAGTGAGATGGAAACCAAATCTTCCTCTACGTGGGTTCAGTGGCACCATGAAGGTGCCACGACCTGGTCCCTCATCTGATTTTTTTTTTTTTTATTGTTCTTGTACTGAGCAACTTTGTCAAGTCAATTTATTAGCTACAGTAGCTCTTTTTGAATGTGATGATTCTTCTACCTATAAGATTGTGTAATCTACAACTAGCCATAGTTTTACTTTTTCCTTTCTGATTCAGATGCCACTTATCTGCCTGTCTATCTATAATCTATTTGCTTATTTTTGTGCTTTGTTTTGTCAGGACAGAACTTTCAGTGCAGTGTTGAATAGCAGTGGTGGAAGCAGGCATCCTTGTTTTGTTCATGATCTTAGGAGAAAAAGCTTTTATTTTTTCACTACTGAGTATGTTATTACCTATGGGTTTTTCATAAATGTTCTTTACTATGTTGGGGAAGTTCTCAAGACCATTTATTTCATCAAATGTTTGAGGTTTTTAAGATATTTTTTCTATAGGGCACGTGTACACTCACCAGAGAGACTACTTTTTTCTCCATTAAACCCTTGTAAAAAGTCAAATCAAGGCACTGGACTCCCATATGGCCCCGGGGTGGGGGGCGGGATGATCATAATGTAATCCCCTCCTCCATTCTCCTCTGGGGATGTTGGGCATGCACTATGCACCCAGCCTGAGTTTTAAGCTGCCAAGTACAGAACTCAAACTGGGGTCCACTACGTGGTAATCCGGCAACGTAATCATTACACCATCTGCTGATCCCCATCAAAAGTTCTTTTAGGCATTGAGATGACTGTGACTTTTTCACTCTTTGTCTAATAAATGTATATTACACTAATTGGTTTTCTTACGTTGAACCACCTTTATATTCCTGGGATAAATTTTGCTTGGCAATGGTGTATAAGCTTTTAGATTCAGTTTGTTATTTTGTTGATATATTTGTGTCTATTTTCACAAGAGATACTACGCTATAATTTTTTTGTGTGTGTGATGTCTTGATCTGATTTTGGTGCCAGGATAATTAATGCTGGCCTCATATGTTTTAGAAGCATTACTGCGTCTGTGTTTTTTGAAAGAGTTTAATAATGATTTGTGTTTATTCTTTAAATGTTTGGTAGAATTCACCAGGGAACCCATCAGGTTCTGAATTTTTCTTTGTTGGAGGATTTTCTTTTTCAAAATTATTACTGATTCAATCTTTACTACCTAAATGTCTGTCTGTATTTATTATTTCTGCTTACATCATGTTTTGTAATTTATATATTTCTAGGAATTTGTCCCTTTAATTTCTTGGCATCCAGTTTTTCATTTATTTTTGTAATGCTTTTTCTGTAAGGTCAATAGTAATGTATCTAATTTTACTTCTGATTTTAGTTACTTTCATCTTCTATTTTTTGTCACTCTAGTTAAAGGTTTATCAATTTTGATAGTCTGTTTTAAAAAAACTGCCTTCTGGTTTTACTTCTATTTTTTCTCTTTATCTATCTCCATTTGAATCTTTATTATTTTGTTTTCTGCCAGCTTTGGATTTTGCTTTCTCTTTGTTTTCTAAGCCCTTATGGTAAAAACTTGGATCATAGATTTGAGATCCTTCATTTTTTAAACTGGTCTTTAACTGTTAGGTTTTCCTTTGAGCACTGCCTTTGCTCTATATAATAAGTTTTGTTTTGTTGTGTTCTTATTTTTATTCATTTCTAAGTTTTTTTTTTTTTTTTTGAGAGGTTTTTGCTATAGGGTGCATGTGTTCACCTATTTATTTCTATTTTTTTTTTTTTTTTGAGAGGTTTTTGCTATAGGGTGCATGTGTTCACCAGAGAGAGAGAGACAGAAACAGAAAGCAAGAAACCACTCCCCAGGGGGGATGGCCATGCTGCAACCCCTTCTCCTCTATTCTCCTCTTGGGATCTTGGGCATGCACGCACACACACCCAGCGTGAGTTTAAACCACTGGGTCTGGGACTTGAACCGCAGTCGACTACATGGAAGTCCAGCAACATAGCCATTACTCAAACTACTGAACCCATTTCTAAATATTTTAAAATTTATTTTGTGAGTTATTCTTTGACCCAATGTTCACTCAAGAACATGTTTACATTTTATATATCCATATCTTTTTCAATTTTTCTTGTTATTGATATTTAGCCTCATTCCATTGTCAGAAAAAAATATTGTTAAACTGTCTATTTGTCCCTTCGACTCTGTCAATATTTGCTTTATATATTTTGGGGTCTTTTGATAGATGTGTATGTTCATAATTGTTACATCTGCTTAATTATTTAGCCCCTTAATCAATATATCAATATAATACCTTTTTTGTCTTTGTAAGAGTGTTTGACTTAAAGTCTATTTTGTTTGATATTAGTTTAGCCACCTCAACTCTTTGCATGTAGTTCATTCCCTTCACTTTTAAGTAGCTTTCCATTGTACGAATATACAATTTATTTATGAATTCACCTAATGACGGGTACTAGGTTCTTTCCAGTTTAGGGCCATTAAGAATAAAACTACTATGTATATTTGCATAAACTATATGAACATGCATTTTTATTGTGCATGAGTAAATGCCTTGAAGTGCAATTTTGTCTTATTATTGAGTTGTAAAAATGTTTTATATATCGAGTAGAAGTTCTTTGTAGATAAAACACAGACACTTCTTATTTTAGCTTTTACATTTAATTATATAATGCTTTTTACTTTTCATTAGCTCCTTTTGAAAATAAAATCTTTACTGCAATTCAAGAAGCTTGAGAATATCATTGACTCTTTGCTAGAGAATACAACAATACCACTGACAAACACTGTGCATTTTTGTAGGAAAGGTCTTTGAAATTAATGTGCCATGGCTTTGTAAAGTAAATAAGATACTACATTTCCTATAAAATGTGTAATGCCCTGTCCTGAGTATTTAGAATTTAAATCTTGATAATGTTAAGGAGATGCCACCTAAGTGGTGCTGCATTTTTTTCATGGACTTTTTTCTTATTCAAATGTGTAACTCTCAGTTCCCAACTAAGTGACTTAAAACTGAGTAAATGGGGGAGGGGTTGCAAAACCAACACCACATTTACATAGGGAATTTAGCATTACTTAACAAAATTATCCATGCATTTATCCTAGGATCAGCAAAAAGCGACTTCTAGGATTACATTCCAAAAATGAACTGGCAAAACTACAAAAGACCTTAGCAGAGATTCATTTTTTATTGCACTATTTTAAAAGACTGGAAATAACCCAAGTATTTGTGAAGTTGTTGAATAAATTATGATTCATCTATATGTTGGAGTACTGTGCAACTATTGTTATGTAGAAGTCTCCAAACTACATGGTTAAGTAAAAATCAAGTTAACATGGAGAAAAGTATGTATGATATGTGTCTTTTATTTAAGGAGGAGAGTGAACAATTAATGAAAATTTTATGTAACAGAAATATATAATTATGCATTTTAAAAAGATTTTTTTTTATTTATTTGTTTTTATTTTCAGACCACTGGGTCCAGGACTAGAACCATGGTCAATAATGTGGGAATCCAGTGCCACAATCATCGTGACACCTGCTGACCTAATTATGTAGATTTTAAAATTCAAGATTAGAAAAATCAGCTAAATATTACAGCTATATAGAAGTCTCATGCAAACTCAATTATCTTATCAAATTATTAAACCTACCATATAAAACTATACATACACTAAACATTAGAAGAATGAACATTTCGTCATATTCAAGGTTTAGGATAGAGTAAAATTATATGACAATGGTGGTTAAAAATAGAAATTCCTAGCCTCTGCCTTTAGGGAATTCCAATCCATTAGGTATTGGAATAGACCTAGTTATCTATATTTTAGTAAACACCCAGGTGATTTCAGCATATATAATTCTGAGAACATGAAATCATAAACAATAATAAACCAACACAATATAAAAAGAGATAGAGCTGGGGCCAGCAGGTGCGTGGGGGTTAAGGCACTGGATTCCCACATGCTGACCTTGGAGTCCTGGCTGCTTGCTTTCTCACTACCCCCTTTGTCTCCCTCCCACATCCCACCTCTGGTCTCTCTCCAGTGAATACATGTGACCTACAGCAAATTTTAAAAATAAAAAATTAAATTAAATAAATCATTTTTTAGAAAAAGAGGTGGAACTTAAAAAACCTGCATTTGTTTTTCATGAGATTTTAATAATATATTAGGATTCTCACTGTAAAAATGTGTAGATTTATTTGTAAGCATATGTAGTCTTATTATATAATTGCTTTAAAAAATACTCTGAATTCAACTAATGATTTTAAAATAGCAAAATAGTTGAAATGATACATATTCCACAAAGTAAACAGAATTAAAATGCAAACTGTGTAAAAGTATCAAATGATTACTGTATTCTTCACTATACCAAATACATTCTAATTTAAATTTCCAAACTGCACTATTTAAAGTAACTAAGTTATAAAGTCCCATGAAAACTTAAAGAGTCATAAAAATGGCAAATATTTTTCATTGTTCATTTATTTTTTTTTTTAATTTTTGGCACTGCTTAGATTACTACCAGGCATGTCTTTTTTTTTTTTTTTGTTTAAACTAAAAAGTTGCCCTTAAGAACACTGCCCTCTGCCAGAAGAAATGCAAGCAATGCAAGCAATACAATAGCTATTATGGTCCAGGTAATTGTTTCTCCAGGTGTGGTCCTGTTATAACTTACAAAAGAATCATTGGTATTTATTATAAAGTACAGATTCCTATTTCCTCCCTCCTACATATTAAGAATCTGGTTGGAGAGGGGCATGAGGAAGATTTTGGATATGTTAAATAATAATTTCCAGTCTTAGAGTTTGAGATATACTTCCTAAGTACAACAAGGAAGTAAAAAGAGTTTATAGTTTTAATTTAGCAGGTGTTTTCTGAAATCCTATTTCTTTTCTGTGGTGATGAGGGCCAGAATTAGGGTAAGGTAAGTGAAGCACTTGCTTTGGGTGCAAAAATTAAGGGGGAAATTAAAAAAAAAAACAAAGTGAAGGCCATGTTGTTCCATGCCATATTACAGTTTAAAGTAAATTAAGTAATAAATAACACTAAGTAAAATACATAATAGTACTGGGATGTGTCTTTATTAAAAAATGTTTAATTTTTGTTTATCATGGATATTTCTGCATTAATTTTGTTTAATGTTGCATTAAAATATTGATTACCTTAATTATTGAGTTTTGTAACAACCCCTTAATTTTTGCACAAAAGGCAAAGGTCTCACTAGCTGCATCTGAGTTCTGACCTGCTCCTATATGCTATGCAGAATGGAATTGCCTCAATTGTTTAAAACTATGGTTAACACCCAAGCATAATAGGTTGTTGCCCTTGAACTGCATCACCTGGGTAAATACCTTTCTGCCTGGAGGCAAGACTAATCATTCTCCCAAAATTTAACCAGATTTGTTATTTAATGTAGACAAATGAACTTAAGTTTTCTTAGACTGAAATTGAAGTGGGAGTGTCATAAAGTATATGCTTTGGTTAATCATTTTTCAAATCAACTAATACAGAGAAAAATACATAAGGTGGGGAGGATGATGCTGAAAGAAAATAATCAGGTTGAATTGTATTCACATTTTGGTATAAAAATACTGAGTTCACTAAATGATAGATCTCAAGAAACAGTAGGGTTTACAAACCCTCTATTTTGTTATGATTATTGTATTTTCGATGGAGAGTTTTTCTAAAAACACTTTTGAAGTCTTCTGACCAAGAAGAAGAAACTCAAGCCAAGTGTTGGATTGCCTACTAAGTACTTCTTGTGACACATCCATAGAATAGCTTTTTCACTATTGCAATTTCATACTGTCTTTATTAAACTAAAACAACTTGTCTGTAACCTACACAAGGCTGGATTCTTGAAAATTGTTCAAATATGGCATAGATTTGCAGACTAAAAAGTAATGAGAAAGTTGAAACATAAGCTCAAAATTAGTCTTTTAAGAAAAATGAAAAGAGCTGGTTTTGGTTAATTGTGGAAGAAAAAAGAACAGATGACACAGTAGTATGTTGATGATAATTTCTTAAATGCTTATGAAGGAAAAGGAGCAAGAGTAGGTGAGTACAACCAGCAATAGAGGTATTTACTATAAAGTTGGTAAAAATCTCTAGAAATAAACTGGTTGCTTTTAACTTCCTATAAAAAAAAGTTTGATTTTTCTACAATAAGATTGTTTTGTCTTTAAAATATGCAAAACACTTTAAGGGTGGTTTCAAAAACATATTTGTATCCTAGTGTCACTGGGAAGATTTCTGAGTGAATTTCTGAGTGAAATGACTTGCAGTCGTATAAGATATGATATTCTGGATTACATCCATTGTACATAGTAGTGGACCTTTAGATCTGCCTTTTTCAGAAACTGTAAAAATCAAAATTGATACTTTATATAGGTGTTTATGGTATTCTAGGAATTTCTTAGTATTTAAGGGTATGTATGAGATTCTTTCTTTTGCTGGCAATTTAGTAAAGAAAATTAAGATTCCTGTTTATGTACTATTTTTCACTCATATTTTACCCAAAACTTAAAAATTAATCTTTCAGATTAAGAATTCTCTAGAAGTGTTTAATCCATTCATCAAACGTTGAGTGTGCACCTCCCATGTTCCAGGCACAGTGTGAGGTGCTCAGGAAAACAAGGCAGATACCATACTCATAAAATAAATGCTATAGGTTCCCCCTCAGTTTCCTTATAAGAAAATCCCAGTAAGTAGAACATTTCAAAATATCCTGTTCATAACTCTGGCCATTGCTATTCTAAAATCCCTCTGTTCTGGAGATAATATTTACTAAGACATTTAAGTTTTTATGGTGAGAATTGCATGATTTCCTTGGAGAATACAGCATTTGAACATAGGAAAATGTCTATTCCTTCTATTCAATGATGAAAAATTTTACAATAAAGCTCAGTGCTTATACCTATGGTAATGTCATATATCAACTCTGTTGTGATATTGAAATAAAATGTGTTCATGGTTTATACTTTAGGGAAAATAGTTCTACATACCTTCACCTAGGTACACATTAAACATTTACATGTTGGACAATAATGCTTTCCTTGTATACTTTAAAATGATTGAAAATTTGCAAAGATGATGAAAGCATGACTGTTTGCATATGGGAAAAATTTGCTGCTAGAAGGAGAAAATGTACACAAAGCTAGCTATCTGTGGCATGAGAAATAGCATTCTACCCTCTGTACCAACCGGATGAAGAGCAAGGCCACAGTACAAATAAAGATATGTCATGACGTCTTTCCTCCTTTGATGCCACGAGCTTTTTAAATAATACAGAGAATTAACACTCTTTATAGTGTCCACATTCTTGTTTGGTTGGTTGGTTGTTTGGTTTTTTTAATGCTAGAGTTTGAGTGTATGTGCTTGAGAGCGAGAGTAAAAGAGAGAGAGAATATGCCTTCCCAGGAGGTCTGTTAAAACCACAATCCTTTCTTTTTCAACTTTCTATCTTATCAAAATCTGGGCACATGAACACCCACCACAGTTTTTTTTTGTTTGTTTGTTTGTTTGTTTTTTAATGGAGAGGTTTTTGCTATAGGGTGCATGCACTTGCCAGAAGGACAGAGAGAAACAGAGAAATACAAAGCGAGAAATCACACACAGTGGGGATGACCACGCTCCATGCTGTAATTCCTTCTCTTCCATTCTTCTCTTGGGATCTTGGGCATGCAAGCACACCCAGTGTGAGTTTAAGCCACCGGGCCCAAGACCCAAATCATGGTTGACTACATGGGAGTCCAGTGACATAGCCATTATGCCGTCTGCTGGTCCCCCACCACATTTTTTTTTTTAAAAGCTGACTGAGCTAGACACAAACCCTGCCTGGTCATATAGGAAGTCCAGTTTCCTCTGCACTGTATTCAGGATTTGGTATAAAGTAAAAATACTGTGCTATGGGTCTGCTCTCGAAAAGACCTGAAAAAAATTTTGCAAGTCAGTTCAGAGAACTGAGGCAACCAGTGGTCGATGTGCAATGATGTCAACAGTAGAGCAGTGCAACGTGCTTAGACTGACAGTCTGCTGCCCTGTTACTCTTGTGATATGTACCTTAGGTCAAAGAGTGAGAAATCAGACAGAATAGGACATTGAAACAAAAACTACTGGCCCCTTGACAAATTAAGCCAAACGATTGAGGGTGAGGGTAAGAGTTAACAAAAAGGACATACTACAGGGGCAGCAGGTGGTGTGTCCCTTAAGGCACTGGATTTCCGCATGACTAACCTTCATGTGTGTCCTGGAGCCAGAAGTCTGGAAATCATGCTGGGTGTCTGTGCGTGTGAGCATGTCAGTGTGTAGATTCATTCACACAAAATTCTGAGAGGAAAATGGAGGAGGAGGGATTGTGTTGTGGCCATCCTCCTGGGGTGTGATTTCTTACTTTCTCTCTGTCTTTTCCCTAGCAAGTGCACAAACCCTACAGCAAAAAGATACAATGGACCATGTGGTGTGGTAGTTAGGTGGCTGAATCCTACATGGCTGACTGTGTTGTTCGAGTCCCAGACCTGGGGTCTTAAAAAAACACACCAGGCATGCTCAATATCTTGAGAAGAGAATGGAGGAGAAAAGATGGTAGAGTAGCCACCCCCCTGAAGGGAGCTTCCTTACTTTCCCTGTCTGTCTCTTTCTCCAGTGAGTGCATGTACCTTATAGCAAATTAACAAAGAAAGCACACAAAAATAAGACAACTAGTGATTCAGATACTGGAGTTATCAGATGTAGATTCTAAAATTATTATGATTAATATATAAGAATATAGATAATATGATGAAATATTTTATCAAAAAACCAGAATCATTTAAAATAAAGTCCTATGACTATAAAAATACACCCTTTCAAAAAAAATAACCTAGTAAATGCTGGAGATGAGAATCCTCAGAAGAAAACATTTGTAGACTAGATTAATAGTCAATAGAAAATATCAAGATTGAAGCATGGAAAGAAAAAAATAAAACAAAAAAGCACTTACTTGCTCAGCCTCTGTGATATATCTGAGAGAGACCTAAAGTGTGGAGCTGGAAGCCACACACCGATCACACTCTGAGGCCTTAGCCCAACTGGCCTGGAAATACGGATGTGGGCGCAGGTGTCCCCAGGATCCTGGCAGGCTGGCGAGGACTGGAGGGAGGGGATCATGTGTAAATAAACCCTGTGGAGGGTGCATTGCTAACTCTCTCTCTCACTCTTACATACATATTTATTCTGTCATGAGTGAATAAGGAAAAAAAAAAGTGCTTACAGTTCAGACATACAGAGAACATAATACAATTGTGGCACATGTGAATTCTTTTTCTTTACATAGTAGTGGACCTTTAGATCTGCCTTTTTCAGAAACTGTAAAAATCAAAATTGATACTTTATATAGGTGTTTATGGTATTCTAGGAATTTCTTAGTATTTAAGGGTATGTATGAGATTCTTTCTTTTGCTGGCAATTTAGTAAAGAAAATTAAGATTCCTGTTTATGTACTATTTTTCACTCATATTTTACCCAAAACTTAAAAATTAATCTTTCAGATTAAGAATTCTCTAGAAGTGTTTAATCCATTCATCAAACGTTGAGTGTGCACCTCCCATGTTCCAGGCACAGTGTGAGGTGCTCAGGAAAACAAGGCAGATACCATACTCATAAAATAAATGCTATAGGTTCCCCCTCAGTTTCCTTATAAGAAAATCCCAGTAAGTAGAACATTTCAAAATATCCTGTTCATAACTCTGGCCATTGCTATTCTAAAATCCCTCTGTTCTGGAGATAATATTTACTAAGACATTTAAGTTTTTATGGTGAGAATTGCATGATTTCCTTGGAGAATACAGCATTTGAACATAGGAAAATGTCTATTCCTTCTATTCAATGATGAAAAATTTTACAATAAAGCTCAGTGCTTATACCTATGGTAATGTCATATATCAACTCTGTTGTGATATTGAAATAAAATGTGTTCATGGTTTATACTTTAGGGAAAATAGTTCTACATACCTTCACCTAGGTACACATTAAACATTTACATGTTGGACAATAATGCTTTCCTTGTATACTTTAAAATGATTGAAAATTTGCAAAGATGATGAAAGCATGACTGTTTGCATATGGGAAAAATTTGCTGCTAGAAGGAGAAAATGTACACAAAGCTAGCTATCTGTGGCATGAGAAATAGCATTCTACCCTCTGTACCAACCGGATGAAGAGCAAGGCCACAGTACAAATAAAGATATGTCATGACGTCTTTCCTCCTTTGATGCCACGAGCTTTTTAAATAATACAGAGAATTAACACTCTTTATAGTGTCCACATTCTTGTTTGGTTGGTTGGTTGTTTGGTTTTTTTAATGCTAGAGTTTGAGTGTATGTGCTTGAGAGCGAGAGTAAAAGAGAGAGAGAATATGCCTTCCCAGGAGGTCTGTTAAAACCACAATCCTTTCTTTTTCAACTTTCTATCTTATCAAAATCTGGGCACATGAACACCCACCACAGTTTTTTTTTGTTTGTTTGTTTGTTTGTTTTTTAATGGAGAGGTTTTTGCTATAGGGTGCATGCACTTGCCAGAAGGACAGAGAGAAACAGAGAAATACAAAGCGAGAAATCACACACAGTGGGGATGACCACGCTCCATGCTGTAATTCCTTCTCTTCCATTCTTCTCTTGGGATCTTGGGCATGCAAGCACACCCAGTGTGAGTTTAAGCCACCGGGCCCAAGACCCAAATCATGGTTGACTACATGGGAGTCCAGTGACATAGCCATTATGCCGTCTGCTGGTCCCCCACCACATTTTTTTTTTTAAAAGCTGACTGAGCTAGACACAAACCCTGCCTGGTCATATAGGAAGTCCAGTTTCCTCTGCACTGTATTCAGGATTTGGTATAAAGTAAAAATACTGTGCTATGGGTCTGCTCTCGAAAAGACCTGAAAAAAATTTTGCAAGTCAGTTCAGAGAACTGAGGCAACCAGTGGTCGATGTGCAATGATGTCAACAGTAGAGCAGTGCAACGTGCTTAGACTGACAGTCTGCTGCCCTGTTACTCTTGTGATATGTACCTTAGGTCAAAGAGTGAGAAATCAGACAGAATAGGACATTGAAACAAAAACTACTGGCCCCTTGACAAATTAAGCCAAACGATTGAGGGTGAGGGTAAGAGTTAACAAAAAGGACATACTACAGGGGCAGCAGGTGGTGTGTCCCTTAAGGCACTGGATTTCCGCATGACTAACCTTCATGTGTGTCCTGGAGCCAGAAGTCTGGAAATCATGCTGGGTGTCTGTGCGTGTGAGCATGTCAGTGTGTAGATTCATTCACACAAAATTCTGAGAGGAAAATGGAGGAGGAGGGATTGTGTTGTGGCCATCCTCCTGGGGTGTGATTTCTTACTTTCTCTCTGTCTTTTCCCTAGCAAGTGCACAAACCCTACAGCAAAAAGATACAATGGACCATGTGGTGTGGTAGTTAGGTGGCTGAATCCTACATGGCTGACTGTGTTGTTCGAGTCCCAGACCTGGGGTCTTAAAAAAACACACCAGGCATGCTCAATATCTTGAGAAGAGAATGGAGGAGAAAAGATGGTAGAGTAGCCACCCCCCTGAAGGGAGCTTCCTTACTTTCCCTGTCTGTCTCTTTCTCCAGTGAGTGCATGTACCTTATAGCAAATTAACAAAGAAAGCACACAAAAATAAGACAACTAGTGATTCAGATACTGGAGTTATCAGATGTAGATTCTAAAATTATTATGATTAATATATAAGAATATAGATAATATGATGAAATATTTTATCAAAAAACCAGAATCATTTAAAATAAAGTCCTATGACTATAAAAATACACCCTTTCAAAAAAAATAACCTAGTAAATGCTGGAGATGAGAATCCTCAGAAGAAAACATTTGTAGACTAGATTAATAGTCAATAGAAAATATCAAGATTGAAGCATGGAAAGAAAAAAATAAAACAAAAAGCACTTACTTGCTCAGCCTCTGTGATATATCTGAGAGAGACCTAAAGTGTGGAGCTGGAAGCCACACACCGATCACACTCTGAGGCCTTAGCCCAACTGGCCTGGAAATACGGATGTGGGCGCAGGTGTCCCCAGGATCCTGGCAGGCTGGCGAGGACTGGAGGGAGGGGATCATGTGTAAATAAACCCTGTGGAGGGTGCATTGCTAACTCTCTCTCTCACTCTTACATACATATTTATTCTGTCATGAGTGAATAAGGAAAAAAAAAAGTGCTTACAGTTCAGACATACAGAGAACATAATACAATTGTGGCACATGTGAATTCTTTTTCTTGTAGTTCAAGAAAAAGACAGAAAAATAATTGGAATAAAGCAAAGTAAGACTAGGTACTGGCCAGGAATGTTCCAAAAGTTATGAAAGATATTAGGTTACAGATTTAGAAAGACCCTAAGCAGAAAAATCACACAAAAAAGTACACCCTAGATAATTATAGTTAAACTACCCCAAACTAAAGTCTTATAAACCACCATGGAGGAGGAACCTTAAAGCTGACATTTCAATATAATTAATCGAAGTCAAAAAATATTGGGATGGTGTTTTTTTAAAGTAATAAAAAAATTAATAATAAAAATTAAACTAGGATTTTCTGACAAGTATTTATAATGAAAGCAAAGTAAGTATACTGTGAAACAAACATCGAGATATTCTGTACAACAGACTCAGATAAAATGAAATAACAAAAAGAAAACAAAAGTAAGTTTGATGAAAGCAAGTGAAAGAGAAATGAAAAACATTTGAGAAAGTGGTATGCATGTAATTATAAATATTAACCTATGAAATAATAATAGTAATGTAGTGTAGAGGTACAATGTAGAATATAGTCAATTATTAAAGACAATAATAGTATAAAAGTCAAAAAGAAGCATAAAAGTTCAAGAGTGCTTGCATTGCCATGGAAATACTAACTAATATTTGACTCTGATCAGTCAACTATTCATGCCATAATCCCAAGTAACTACTAAGAGTTGCTATGGGAGGGGAAAAAAAGAAAAAAAAAATCTTACATAATGCATACTAACCCAATAGTTCTCAAGAAAGGAGAAGAAGACAAAACAGAATAGATATAGCAATTAGAAATTAAATAGTAAGATAAACTTATTCCTAAGTATATCAGTAATTACTGAAAATACAAATAAACAAGGAGCTTCAGTTAAATGACTAAGGTTACCATATGGAATTTAAAAAAACAACCAGATCCAATTTATAAGAGACATATGTTAAATGTAAACATATGGAAAGATTAAAGTAAAAATATTTAAAAAGAAAAAAAAGAAAAAAAAAACTGTACTTTACAAAAACTAATCAAAAGAAAAATGGGTTTGGGCCAGCAGAGAGCACGTGGTTAAGGCACTAAACTCCCACATGTCCAGCCATGGTTTGAATTGCAGACTTGGTGGCTTGTTTTCTCACTTTCTTTATCTGTCTCTGTCTAGTCAAAATAAAAAATAACAACAAATAAAATTAAAAATAATTATTTTTAAAAAAGAAATAACTACATTAATATCTGAAAAAATAAACTTTAAGGCCAGTAGGGTAAAAAGCGTTTGTGTACAAGAATATATAACATATCTAATTGTTTATTCAACAAAGTAAGGATGCAGATATATATATAGATATAGAAAAATACACATAAGGAATATTTATTTATAGAAAAACAAAATTTTACAAAACATAAAGGATACAAATTATGTGGTAAATAAACTTTATTAGTTAACAGATATAGAAAACTTGCTCCCAAAAATTGTGGAGCAGACATTCTTTCTCATGTCAATGCTTAAAAAAAATGAACAAATACAGGGCCTTAAAGAAACTTTTTACCTATTTCAAAGGAATAACATTATCATAAATATAAATTTATAATGGGTAATTTTACTGTTAAAATTCATCTAATGGGGGAACCAGCAGTTAGCATAATGGCTAAGTCGCTGGACTCTCACGTAGTCGACCGCGGTTCACATCCCGGACCCGGTGGCTTAAAACTCACGCCAGGCTCATGTGCGTGCATGCCCAAGATCCCGAGAGGAGAATGGAGGAGAAGGGATTGCGGTGTGATCATCCCCCCCTCGGGGGTGATTTCTCGCTTTCTGTCTCTATGTCTCTATCTGTCTGGCGAGTGCACGCAGCCTATAGCGAAATAAAAACCTCTTCAAAAAAAAAAATCATCTAATGGGAAATTAAGTAATGTGTACATGGATCAAAAAAGATTTATAGTTAAGTCTAAGTATCTATGGATCAAAAAAATAAATCAGAGCTAGCAATGAAAAGCATTACCTGAAAGGAAAATACTACATATCCAAACTCATGAGGTGCAGCTAAAGTTATTCTAAGAAGAGGATGTATATTCTCTGATATTAGACAGAAGAAATTATACCAATAATGTTTTGAGTATATATTCCAAGAATTTAGCAAATGACAAAATGCATTAAACCAAAAAGGAGAGCAAGAGAAATAACTAAAAGAGCAAAAGTCAATTATATAAAAAGAAAAACAGTAACAAGAAAATAAACATTGAAAGATCATTAAAGTTAATAACTCCCTAGCAAAATTTATGAAAGTAAGAGAGGAGAAATACTCATAATGGGGGAAATGAAGTCACTGTAAAGATCCTATATAAGTAATAAAACGAACATGAAACTTAGTTTAGATGTTCTTTCTGGTTATATTCTACCAAGCATTTAATGAAGAAAAAAAGTTACTATTATGAAAACCCTTCCAGGGAATAGAAAAAGGTATGAACACTTCCTATCTTGTTTTGTAAGCTAGCATAACCTTAGTTACAAATCACAAACCACTCACTTTCATGGATTTGGTGTAGAAATCCTATATAAAATATTCCAAAACAAAATTAATAAGAGCATAATATCATGAAAAAGTAGAGAATATGCCAGGAATTTAAGAATGGTTGATATTTTTAAATTAACAGTTGTAGTTAATTATATTAACAGAAGAAAGAGGAGTAATTATATGATCATTTCAATAGATGTTGAAATAGCATTAGCTGGAACTCAGCTATCTTAATTGGTATTAGAAAGGAATTTACTTCATCTAATAAAGACTATCTATATAAACAACTATAGTAGGTATTATACATAACATTGAATTATTTTTATTTAATTTTATTTAGTATTACCATTTTTTAAAAATTTGCACATATGTTCACCAAAGAGAGAACAGTACCACCAGGTCTGGGACTCAAACCACAGTTGGTCATGTGGGAGTCCAGTACCTTAACCACCATGTCACCTTGTGGCCTCAACACTGAATTATTAAAAGTTGCAGGACCAGCAGTTAAGAGTAATGGCTATATCGCTGGACCCGGTGGCTTAAAACTCACGCCGGGCGCATGGGCGTGCGTGCCCAAGATCCCGAGAGGAGAACAGAGGAGAAGGGATTGTGGTGTGGCCATCCCCCCTGGGGGGGTGATTTCTCACTTTCTGTCTCTCTGTCTCTGTCTGGCAAGCGCATGCGCCCTATAGCAAAAACCTCTCCAAAAAAAGGAAAAAAAAATGTTGCCATATACTAGCATTCATCATAAAAATTTCCCAACTGAGACCACAAAGATAAGCAAATCACACAGTGACACAAAGAATCACACTTAAACATACCCTCACACATATTAACATTTGATTTTTTGACAAAAATGACACTGCAGAATATTGGGGAAGTTTTTCTCTTTTCAAGCTCCAGATGGGGGAATATATTTCAATGTATGTATGTAACCATAAAATAAATCCTATCCAGAATATGTTAAGAATGTTTACAACTAATGTTAAAAGACAAATAATCAAGTAGAAATAAAGGGCAAGGGATCAGCAGTTAGTGTAATGGCTATGTCGCTGGACTCCCATGTAGTCAACTGTGGTTCAAGTCCCGGACCTGGTGGCTTAAAACTCACGCTGGGCGCGTGTGCGTGCGTGCCCAAGATCCCGAGAGGAGAATGGAGGAGAAGGAATTGCAGTGTGGCCATCCCTCCTGGGGGGTGATTTCTCACTTTCTGTCTCTCTCTCTCTCTCTGGCGAGTGCACACGCCCTATAGCAAAAAAAACCTCTCCAAAAAAAAATAAAAAGAAATAAAAGGCAAATAGTCCACTTTTGAATAGTCCACTTTTCAAATGAGGATATCCTAGTAATCAATAAATATATAATAGTATGTTTTCAGTCATCTGTAACATAAAAAATATAACAAGATACCAGTAAGGCCAATTAGAATATCTACAATCAATGACTCATAATAATTTGTCTGTCAAAAATGAGAAACTTGTGCACACCACTTGACAGAGTATAAATTGCTCCAACTTTGGAAATCTGTTTGGTGAAAACCACTGAAGATAACCCATGACCAGCAATTCCATTCTTGGGCATAAACCATTTTGAATGTGGTGTATATTTGTACCAAATGACACGTACAAGAGGGTTTATAACATATCTGTAAGAGATACTAAAAGTAATTCAAATGTTTATAAACAATTGAGTAGATAAACAAATATTGACAGTTATAAAAATGAATATACCATTGAAAATGAATAAACTACTGCTGCATGAAACAACATCGATGAATCATACCAACATAAAGTTGGGCAAAAGAAACCAGACAGGAGGACACAACAAGTTATACCTCTTACATAAATTACAAGATCAAACAAAATTAGTTTCAGAGGGGTTGGAAATCGAAATATTGATCAACTTTACAGTGGATAAGTCAGGAAGGACTGTGAGGTTAGTATTCTAATTTTTTACCTTGTTGAAAGTCACGAGTATGCCCACTTTCTGAAATTCATCAAGATGTAGACTTGAGTTTTCTGAATTGCATTATGTCATATTATAAAAAAAAATACTTATTTTAAAATACTGTTGGTATTAAAGCATTGGAAAAAAAATAAACAACAGGACATTCCTTTTCCTAATCCTAGCATCCTAGCTGTGAAATGGGTTCACCATACACTGGTTACCAACTGATTGAGTCCAAGGAGACTGGATACACATATGCACAGTTGCACTGTGTGGATTTATTACTTAGAAAAAGGCAGTGAGGGACAAGAGAAGCCTTAGACCTAGTGTCTCCCAGACTCCAAAAGCCTCCCAGGGTAGATAAGAGTTTGAACTGTAGTGTTTCACTGTACCACAGCTGAGAAAACTCAAAAGGCAGCCCACCCTGGTCCCATGGGACTCACTGGGCAAGGATCTAAAGTATATCTCACAGCAGGGAAGAGAGAAACAAATGCTGTGTTATCCTGGGCAGGTCATCTGCAACTTGAGATTTTACTTTCTCTAAGAGGGATAGCAACAAGGTTCAGCTGTTTCCAGCAGTTTCTCCCTATCTCAGGACACTGCATTCCCAGTACAATTATTCTTGAGAACTAGAAGAAAAGATGTGGGGAGAACTGGGACAGTCCAATGCCATCTGGAAAACTATCCTGCACTACCCAAGATCTATATATCCTTAAAACATTGAGATGTGTTCATTTTGGATAAGGTATTCTTGCACTCTGTATTGTGACAGATTTCTTCCTATATTCAATCTCCCAAAAAGTAATGAATACTCTAGAGTAATAGTTAAATATCACATTTTCCAGCTTTTTTGGAACTACTATATCTGAACGGTATGGTAAAGAACATGGGATTTAGTCTTAAATAGACCTATATCTCACTCATTGAAGAAGAAATCTATGAATCTGAGGCCAAGATAGGGAGCACATTAAAACAACATTTTGTTGAGAGAGTAAAAGGGAGACCAAGAAAGAGAGAGAAACGCTACTTTCCAAGGTTCGCATATGGATTAAATAAAGTACCACACATTAAAATCACTTAGTGAATGGCCTCTTACATTAGTGTTCTCTGTACGTATGTTTTCTAATTCTCTATTACATATACTATACTAGGTCCTTGGGCTATCATAAATTATCACAAATTGGGTGGCTTCAAACAACAGAAATTTATTCTCTTAAAATTCTGGGAGCTAGAAGGCTGAAAACAAGATACCAACAGGGTTGGCTCTTTTTTGAGCCCTTAAGGGAAAGCCTATTCCATTTCTCTATCTCCCTCCCTCCTCCCTTCCCTCCCCCTCTCTTTTTCTCTCCCTCTGTGTGTGTGTGTTTGGTGGTCACCAGCTTTCCTTGGGTTTCAGCTGCATTACTTAAATCTGTCTTTGTCTTCACAGCTAACTTCCTTGCAGTCCCTTCGTGTCTTTGTACATTTCCTGGTCCTTATAAAGATACGGTCATTGGATTTAGGGTCCACCCTAATCCAGTAAGATCTCATTTTAATGTGATTACATCTCCAATGATCCTATTTCCAAATAAAGTCCCATTCATAGATAGGCTTAAGATTTCAACTTCTCTCTTTGGGGGACAGAATCTACCTTACAGTATATACCAACCAGACATTAACTAGGAGAATCTATTAGATGAGCCTAGGATGCTAATAACAAAGCTGCAGCTGGAAAATTCAGTTCCGAATTTTCCGAATTCAGAATTCAGTTCTGCTTCTACTATACCAGCCTACATACAAAAAGGAAATCTCTTATAAAATGCAAACCTTTCATTGTGACTGTACCTAATTATTCCATGTGCTTCACTGAATTTAGAACATGTTCAGTAAATCTTTTGAGATGTTGAACAGAGAAAAACAAGCCCTGGTTGTGAGTTTGCATGTGGATGTGTATGTACAACTGTGAAGGGAGCATTGGAACCCGTGTGCCACTTCCAACCAGCACCCCATTTTCCACAAAGTATTGTCGTGGTGCTGGTGGTTATTCATATTCAATGAGTCAGGTTTTATAAAATCAGATATCTCATAAAACTCCAGATTTCTGGCTGTTCTTGAAAAATCATATGATCTGACAACACATACCCACATGGCCAAAGCTGCTGAAGCTGAGGAGTGCATTTCCTTTTTAGAGAAATAAGCTATTTTTAGGGGATACAGTGTTCACTATCCTCAATGTACCCCCAGTTTGCTCTATCTCACCCAGGTATGCCACATGTCAGACTTTCTTCAGCATTTCGTCCTGCTCTCCTCAATCTAGAGAAAATTAAATGACCTGGTACTGTGCTAAAGCCTCATCCATTGGGAAGTCTGCGTCAATCACACACATATAGAGTTTAGTTGAATTTCCATGTTACTATTTTTAATCTTCAGTAAGAGCAAAGCTCTCATCAAAATAAAACTCCTCTTAGGTTGGCTTGCTAATACAGTGGTAACACACTGAGAAGTAATGCTGGATCCATCTAGAAGACTATGGTGGGATCAGTTCCCTGATCGAGTACACACCAAGTGCTTATACTGATTCTGGCTGGCTGGGAAGGCTAGAAGTGGGATTGTGGCATGGACACCTATGAGGATGCTTGCTTTTTTCACTTTCTCTGTCTCTAAATCTCATGAAAAAAAAAAAAAAAAGCAAAAACAACAAGCAAATCTCTTGTTTCTCAAGTCATTCCAAAGCCTAAAATTATTTTTTACATAAAAGGAGGTAATTTTGTTTTATTTTGTGAGGTTCCAATAGGAATACTTACCCTTATTTGTTAAAATATTTAACTGTGTTTGTATGTATATTTATGAGCATGTATATATATATACACATATATAGTAATATATACATATTGAATACATATATACATACATAAAATTAAATTAATATAAATATTAAACAGATAAAGCAGGGAAAAAAGTAGATGAGAAGTTAAATAAAAACATGAGAAAGAGAGAACCCTGAAAAAATAATAAGGCTTAAAACTACATAAAAGGTGGGGCAATAATTTGAAAAGAAATAGGAATGGGAAAGAAACAAAATGTAAATTCAATATAAAATCACATAGAGTACATTTAAAAAGCTAAGACACCACAGAGAATTGATTTCACAGATTTCTAGGGACAGAAATAGCCTAATGAAACAAGATACAATAAGACTCTGAATTGCACTGGCATCTATCACGACAGTACCAATCCTTCACTCTTCTCTTAAAAGTCATAGTAAGAGAAATTAAACAGGCGTGGGTAAATTTAACAAATTAACTGGTTGCAGGGACCCAGTGAAAATAAGTGTAAAGCTGATTCTAATGAATGAGACAATACCTGTAAAGCACTGGAGAATGGCAGGGTTGAGTGTAAAGTGGGGTTGGAGTGAAGGGCAGTAAAGAAAGTTCTATGTTTAGGAGGAGAAATAAGTCATTAAAAATAACAACAGGCTCCAGTGTGCAACTAATCACTGAGTGAGAGAAATAAACCCCCTGGCAGGGACTTCTCACTGACTTAGTTTAACAACTGCTACTTTTTCTCAGAAAGATTGTGTTTTCATTGAGGAGAAAGGAGGGGTGGAAATAGATATGATAGAATATACCTTGGTGTCAGGGCTGCCCTAGATTTAAAAACACTGCCTATCAAACACACTGCAGGGTTTCCACAATGAAGCCTCTTTAGCAGGTGCATCTTGTAGAACATCTCCACTATTCCTCAAGTACCTACCCATGTGTTTTCCCCACTGTCTCTCGATACCTTAATATTTCTCATTAAAGATTCTAGCCCTTTGTAAATAGCATTCTATCTTCCAATTACTGAAAAATTAGATACTTATGTAAAACCAGTGGAATTTTACTATATTGAAGATTTTTTAAAGTAGTACAGAAGCATTTAACATACTGAGTTTACTTATTTCTCCTGAAAGTAACTTAATAAGCTTTATGGGAAATTAACCATTTTTTGCATATGTTATTCTCTATATTTCCGTTTATAGCGAAGTTCAACACCCTAAACCTAATTTTATTTCCTTTTTATTTTTTAAAGATAGATTTTTGCTATAGGGCGCTTGCGCTCACCAGAGAGACAGAAAGAGACACAGAGATAGAAAGTGAGAAATTATCCCCCAGTGGGGGGCGGGGGGGAGAAGATGGCCACACCACAATCCCTTCTCTTCCATTCTCTTTTGAGGAATTTAGGCAAGCACGCACATGCACTCAGCATAAATTTTAAGCCACCAGGTTCAGGACTTAAACCAGGATCTGCCATGTGGAAGTCCAGCAATGCATTACGCCACCTGCTGGTCCCAATTTCCTTGCATTTTTACAATTCTGTCAGCTGTGGTTAAAATGAGATTAATACATCAGCGTGTTCAATATCTACTTATCAACTTTTAGAACTAGAAGCTCATACCTGGTTTATTCAAAAGAAATCCGTTAGAGACATTTAATCATATACAAAATAACAAGGGTTATATTTATTGTTATAATAAAGGAAGTAGTGAACTAAACAATAGCAGTCCAACGATACAGCAATAATAGTGTAATTGGTTAGGAGAATTTACTATCAATCTAAAATTTAGTAGAAATATACTTTTTTCTTAGTATTGCAATTAGTTTAATTTTATAAAGTAGCTTCATGGGACCAGCCAATGTCATAATGGTTACATTGCTGAACTCCCACGGAGTCGACTGTGGTTCAAGTCCCAGACATGGCAGCTAAAATCTCATGTTGGGCATGCATATGCGCGTGTGTGTGTGTGTGTGTGTGTGTGTGTGTGTGTGTGTCCAAGATTCCAAGAGGAGAATGGAGGAGAAAGGATTGGAGCATGGCCAAATCCCCTGGTGGGCGATTTCTCACTTTGTGTCTCTGTGTCTCTCTGTCTTTCTGGCACATGCATGTGTCCTATAATGAAAATCTCTGTCAAAAAAAAAAAAAAAGAGTAGCTTCCTTTTGATCATCTATATCACAGCAAATAGAAAACCCCCCTTGGAGTGATAAATCTTATTAAATTTTTTCCCATCTTTAGTGAAATCGGCTTGATATATATATCAACTGACCTCTTCCCTCCTTACCATGTATTTCTTCTTATATCACTTATACTACAATAGTAAAGGTAAAGCCTCTTTCAAAAGTGATATCAATCTTGAAATTCATGGGTATCTCAAAACCTCCACTTTTCCTTAATGTTAATTAAGAAAGTAGGTGTTTACACTGATTTCCTAATGTTAAAACATAGGCTATGATTGCAGCAATAAACATAGTTTCTCTGTTGCATTCATTTCATTAAAAAATAAAAAAGTCTTACCACTTAGTTTCATTTATTTTTAGTGTGGAGTGAGTTTCCATGTTAGAATGCTCATTAATATTTAATAATTTATTTCCATAAATATACTTGTTATTGGTGATCACGCATTTTCATTCTCATTGTTGCAAAATGTTTACTAGTTTGTGGCATGAGATATTATTATGTTTCCATATTTGGGTTGCCAGAAATTCTCCCAATCAGACATAATCATAAACAACTACCTTGATTTCACAATTATCTCATTTGTTGTGAGTGGTAGCAAGGGGCAGGAGTTAAAATCCTTCACACACTAATGTAGCCTAAAATTGGTGGATTCCCTAAGGAGACTAAAAGGATTTAATCCAAGTTCCCACCTTCAAGAAAACTAGATTATTCTGACAAATGTTAAAATTGCCTCAAATTGGGATCTATAGGAATTACTTTACATCTTACCCACAAACTAAAAAATATTAGCAATATCTCAAGTGCCTTACCTATAATGTATAATAAAATATACAAAATGTCTTCCATTTTACATAGTATTAGTTATTCGTGTTTTCTTTCTTTTTTTTTTTTTTTTAGAAAGAGACTTTTGCTATAGGGTGTGTGTGTTCACCAGAGAGAAAGAGAGACAGAAAGAAAGCAATCACCCCCTAGTGGGGATTGCCACAGCACAATCTCTTCTCCTCTATTCCCATCTTCAGATTTTGGGTACATACAAACATGTACCTGGCAGTAGTTTTAAGCTGCCGAGTCTGGGACTCGAACACGGCCAACTATATGAGCATTCAGCCATGTAATCATTACACCATCTGCGGTCCCCAATGGTACTAGTGATTAAGAAAAGGCATTACAACATTCCATAGCTGATTTCTAAATTCCTGGATTCTTCTTAATGAAAGTCTTACAGAGAAATTAACATAGAATGCACCTGCAACCTACCAGGCACCATGTTAGACATACTTGATCACCTGCTAACAGATAGTGCACCAGGATGGTAAAGATCACAGTTTTGAGTCTGTATCCTTCTTCATGTTCATACTAATAGAAACAGGACTTTGACAATGTTGGCTAATCCCTCTATGCTTCACTTCTCTTATTGATTTAAAAAAATATAAGTGAAATCTAGCTCTTACTGTTGATGTGAAGTTTAAATAAATTAATGTGAGTAAGTATATAGAGCACTGTCCCGCTTGGAGTGGGCATACAATTAACTTAAACACTGGCATTATCTTCACCAGATCTTAGGATGTATAGTGCTCTTATCTCTGTTTTACTGATGAGTAAAATGTAAATCAAAGAGTTGAAACAACTTACATAACAACAGAGAAACTCATCCTTTAAAATAAAAACTTGTATTACTCAACTATGTTGTAAGATTGTTTCCATTCTAAGCACATGCTCTTATTTTCCCCTCTGCATTCTTACTGAGAAAAGAGGTCTTCTGGCTGTTCTTATTCCTTAGACAAGATATAGTAGATACTATAAATCCAGTAAGCACAAAGATTACTGCTACATGTAGTCTTTTTTTTTTTTTTTTTTTTTTTTTGGAGAGGTTTTTACTTTAGGGTGCATGCATTTGCCAAAAAGACAGAGAAAGACAGAGATAGGAAGCGAGAAATCACCCCCCGGGGGGAGGGGGATGGCCACACCGCAATCCCTTCTCCTCCATCCTCCTCTCGGGATCTTGGGCACGCACACACATGCGCCTGGCGTGAGTTAAAGCCACCGGGTCCGGGACATGAACCGCGGTCAACTACATGGGAGTCCAGCGACATAGCCATTATGCTGACTGCTGGTCCCACCGCTACATGTAGTCTAGTCTCTCAGTTTGCAAAGTGTGTCCATGTGTGTCTGATCAGAACAGAGTGGGTATGTTTGTTTGAATATTTATGCATGAAGAATGTGAATGTTAACACTATTTTTAATCAAAAAACCATGGAAGACAGTCCCAGGAAAACCATGACCCAAAGTAAACACTGTGTAGTCTGACAGAGAATCAAAATTCATAAAAGCAAACTTGTTCTAATCATATGCGTTAGTTGTGAATAAAGTGTTCTTTTTTCTTTTTCTTTTTTTTTTTTTTTTTTTTTTTTTTTTTGGAGAGGTTTATGCTATAGGGTGCATGCGCTCACCAGACAGACAGAAAGACAGAGAGATAGAAAGTGAGAAATCACCCCCCAGGGGGGATGGCCACACCACAATCCCTTCTCCTCCATTCTCCTCTCAGGATCTTGGGCATGCACGCACACACGCCTGGCATGAGTTTAATCCACTGGGTCTGGGACTCGAACCACAGTCGACTACGTGGGAGTCCAGCCATTACACTAACTGCTGGTCCTGTGAATAAAGTGTTCTTAAGAAATCAAGGTGAAAAGCAGGGCTGTGACTGTTTAGAGTGCCTCTAAAAGTCTTCTGGTCCCACTATATTATTATTGATGAATGTATAAATGGGATCTTAAAAACAACGTGGAGCCTTCTTAGATACAATTCTGGAAAATGAGCTATCCATTCTACATACTTTTTGCAGTAAGCTTTAGCTCTATACTAAACATACTGAGGTCTACAGTCTGTGCTGAAAGAGAACTTGAAAAGACCTTAAGCTAAGCAGACTATTTCTTTTTCCAAGTTCATTCAATAAATGTATAACTTCAGATATTATTTGAGACTTAGCTTTATAGAATTTGAAGTTTTCTTTAGTGTTATTAAAAAATCACGTTAATACCTATTATTTCATTTTACTCAGAACAATCTTGTGTAATAAATTGGCAATCACTCCTATTTTATAGAAAAGCAATCTTGCTGGCCTGGCAGGTGGCATGGTGGTTAAGGGCACCAGATTCCCCTATAGCAACTGTGGTTCAAGTTCTGGACCTGGCAGCTCTCGCTTGTGCTCTCTCTCTCTCACACACACACACGCAGTCCCTCTCTGATAAAATAAAATAAATATAAAGTTAAATAAAATATTAAATACAAAAAAGAGAAAAGCAATTTTAGCTCCAGACACATGTTTTCCATATGGTCACAGAGAACATAAGCATGGGCATGGAGTAACTATCTTTCTGCCCCCAGTCCCTATAAAAATAGGTACCAATTACCTAATATACAATTTTAAATTTTTATATTTATTTTTGTCTTCACAATGACAAACATGTGATGTGGAATCCAGTATTATACCCATTTTGAAGATGAGGTAACTGAAGCAGCTTAAGGTTATTTTGTCAGGGTGAGAGTTAAAAAAAAAATGGCAGAGATGGAATTCAAGTCCAGCCTGTTATGTTTCTCATTTAACACTGTGAACAAACTACCTTTCTGTTTTTTAAATTTTTTGGAGAGGTTCTTGCTATAGGGCACATGTGCTCGCCAGAAAGAGAGAGACAGAAAGCGATAAATCACCCCCCCGGGGAGATGGCCACACTGCAATCGCTTCTCCTCCATTCTCCTCTCAGGGTCTTGGGGGCACATGCACACATGCCGGGCATGAATTTAAGCCACCGAGTCTGGGACTCTAACCACCATCTACTACATGGAAGTCCAGTGACAATAGCCATTACGCAAACTGCTGGTCCCTCAAACTACCTTTCTGAGAGAGAAAAAAAAAAATTAAAACTTATGGTTCCTGCCTTCAGGTTGTTTAGACTCTTTTACAAAAGTCATATAGGTAAAAATAGGCATATCATAGGAATAAGTTCTAGAATCTTTGGGAAGAAGGGAATATTGTATTTGGAGTGTATTCAGTGCTTCTGAATTTGTCTATTTCTTACATTCTTGGCTTTACAAGGCCTGGGGGCAGAAAAACAGTCTTACATTACAGTATTGGATACTAAAGCAATTAGGTTCATGGTGTTGAAATAAAAATATCTGCTGTTTCTGCTCCAAAATTAACCAGAGATAGGAATATCACAGGATAGGAATTTAAATGTCCATATAACTCAAACCATAATTTAAAGACACAGACTCCGGACTTCTCTACCACCTAATCTGTAAGCTCCCTTAGAGTTAACTCTTTTCTCACTGGACTCAGCAATGCCTACTGGGCATGCCCAGTTATGCAGATAGAGTCCCACAGTTTCACTTTCTCCAGGTTTTACCAGCTACTAAAAGGAAGGAGAAGACAGAGGGAAGAGTTAAACAGGTAGAGAACTTGGTTCAGCTCAGGATGCCCACGGCCAAGGCAGAGCACAGAGCGCTGCAGGATGACGAGAGGCTGCAGCGAAAATCACCTTGTCAGACACACTAGAGCCTGGTCTCCAAGTTGGCAGCTAGCCTGGTGGGTCGCTAGTGCATCTTTCTGGCACAGCTTCGGCAGATGTTAAACGTTGGGTGGGATCCCTCAGGCCAGAGCCACAGTAAGGGGTGGGGCAAACGCTGGATCACAGAGTGCCTGTGTGGAGTCCTGACCGTTCCTGCATTCCTCGAAGAGCTGCAGTTTTTCAAGGGTTCTAAGCGGGAGACCAAGGTACAGCTAGAGCGCATCTTAATTACCGATGCCTTGGCCCCTTCCCTTTGGCTGCCCGGTCCTTTCCTGGAATTCTCTCAGGTACCCCCCGCCCAATCACAGCTAAACCCCGGAGAAGTGGAATCTCCACGCAGATTTTCGTGGGTCTAGCAGAGGCCTGGGCATGCTCAGTAGGCTACATGGTTCTCTGGTTCGTCTCCTTTTTCCTCTTTCTCTCCCTTCTTCTCTCTCTCTCCCTCTGTCTCTCTTTCTGATGGGGGAGGGAGGGTGGTGACAAGTTAGAAGCGCTTGCGGCAGGTCCCCGCCCCCAGGATCGGGCTCCCCCTGCAAGGGGACGATGTAAAAGGTAGAAGCACCTTGGTCCGCAGCAGCCAAACCTGGAGGGGCTGCGCGCGCGGACCGAGCCCACCCATTCCCCAGCCAGAGGACAGGCCCGCCGCTCCCCCTGGTCTGCGGAGAGCTCAGCTCCTCCATGGTCTGCGGAGAGCTCAGCTCCGCCCTTCTCTTTCAGAAGGACAGCACCCAGCGTCACGTAACCCAGCCTTCTCGGGCTCCACCACCGCCTCTTCCTTCCCAGCTTTTTCCCTCTCCTCCTCCTCCTCCTTCTCCTCCTCCTGCTCCCCTCCGTTGCCTGTTCTCCCCTCCCGCACTCTTGGAGATAGACGCTCAAGCCTGACGCCTCTGAAAAGGCAGCAGCAGTCGCCTTATCCATAGACCTCAGGAAATTCGCTTTGACCGATGCATGCTTCAGGCTCTGGCTCGAGCTAAGGGGAATAACCGGGCAGGTAAAGCAGCTCGATTTGGATTGGGGGGAGGGGATGGGGCGAGGCAAGCTGGAGAAGGATATCTTTCCCCGTTGTAACTGAGCCAAGATCTGCCACAAATACACAGGGAAAAATGGGTGGTGGGAGGGCGGAGGGGTGTAGATCTTGGTTGTTTTGCATGAAGCCTTTTAAATAGATGGCAAGATGAGATGATGGAATTGTGGTAGTAACTTAAAAGGCTGAATGCAGTGATTTATTGCAAAAGAAAAGAATGGGCAGGTTAGAAATCAAAGCAATAATATGTATCTATAGGTTTTCTTTCCTTATCAGCCCCACACTGGGTCTATTCTTAATTTGTGCAGTAGATTCCAGGCTTCAAGAAACTGCACTGGTATTAGAGATGGAGCTTAGAGACTGGGCGGGAAAGCCAGGGAGAATTTTGGGTGTGCATTGGTATTGAGGGACTTTGCAAAAGCCAGGGGCAAAAAGGCACTTCTAAAATTTCTCCCAAAGATTTCAGGTTCTATACGAGGATATGTGATGGATGCATGGAAAGGTGTCTGTGTCTGTGTGTGTGTGTGTGTGTGTGTGTGTGTCCGTGCGCGCCCGATACCATAAACATATTAAAATAAATGCAACTGCAGCTGACGAGAGTACTGTATTGATCCTTCCAGTGACTTGAGAATGAATTTGATTTTAGAAATGAAAAAAAAATTAATGAGATTGTTAGTCTGCTTTTGAATTAGAGCGCTTCCTTTGGCTGCAGTAAGGTTGTTTTTCAGATCCTTTTATTTCATCCTCTCATTTGTGAACTCGCCAGTTCTTGTCAGCACCTAGAGAGAATCCTCTTTCTCCATATAAATACAGATACTCTCACACACACAATGGGCTTCCTCTAAGAACTGGGAGAGCCAGTTGACCTCCCTTGTGATAAGAATATATGTCCCCCCCCTTCTCTATTCTTTAAACACTGTCTAGGTGTGCATTAATACAGGAGGGCAAGAGCGATGGGTGAAAAAGGTTGTGTGATCTATGTAATACTAACAAAATAATTGATTTAAACTGAGTCAGGCACATGCAAAAAAGGTTCTCTAACACAGGAGCTTGAGTTCAAAGCATTACTCTTTAGAGTGACATTCCAGATTTTGCAAATGACAGACAAATCCTGAGTCCAGTTAAAAATAAAAAAAGTATATTGATAATATACTGCATTTGATGATTTTTAAGAGCACCTTTTTGGGGTTTGGCTCAGGAGTAGACAAGACATGACTGGTGATTGCTGATGGTGTAGAATGTATCAGCCATAATAAATAAGCAACTGAGATTTTTATTTCCTTTGCCTAGTGGACAGTGTGTGTGTGTGTGTGTGTGTGTGTGTGTGTTGAAAGAGAGAACCAGTCATCAGTTTCATCTGGGGAGGAACTTGAAGTGGGATCCCCTGGCTTGGTGGCTCTCAGCTGACACCTGTAGGGACTGCTCTGTACTGAAGAGAAATGTTCTCAGCTCCCTCCATGGAGAAGCAGCAGCACAATGCGGTGCCATAAATTACTGCTAGTTTCAGCTTGTAGGAAAAAAAGTGTTAATTGGACAGTGAGCTTTTGAGTCCAAGCAATAAATTTGGTGTGTGTGTGTGTGTGTGTGTTAGAATGGTGGTGAGGGAGAAAATTAGAAATGGTAAAGGAAATACATGTGTTTGCTTGACATGACCAAATGATACGTGTGTGTGTTTTAATGTATTTTTTTTCCTTTCTGGAACCAAAAAAATGGCTTAGAAAAAGCTCAGTATTTATTATTTCTGTGCCATTTCAAGAACCTGTCAGATTAGAGTTGAATAAAGAGAGGTGATTTAATAGTATGGTGAGTGATTCAAAGAAATGATTTTCAGTTCTACCATTCCGAACCATAGCAGCTGAAGTGACATACATGCCAACTGCTGTCCTGACCACACCAATTCTACGGGATGACAGCCAGATAAAGACTTGAGGAGGAGTTAGATCACTACACTGGTAGGCAAAATAGTAAATACCTATCTTTAGAGGCGCTAATATGATGGTTGAGATATAAATTCTGTCAAAAATATATATCAGGCTCTAATTAGATGTTTTCTCCTATACCAGATTATTCCTGTAATAAAAAAGGAAGACTAGATTGAAATTTTAAGTCTCCCACAGAACCATAAATATCCCTTCTTTCTCTGAGAAAAATAAAATGGTAGGATTGTTATACAAATTTAAGCTGGCTGCTTGTCGATAATCTACCTTGATTATCATAAAATCTGCTATTAGCTGAGATATGGACAAGTTATATTTTACTCTCCACATCGCCAGTACACCATATAAGTGGAAATTAAAAGGGCCTTTTTTCCTCATCTCATATATTTGTAAAATGAAACTATTAGAAAAAGAAAAATATACCCGTAATCAAATATGTTTAAAACTTGGGAGTTTTGAATGAGTGATCCAAGACTGTGATATTAACTATTAGAAAATAGTAGGCCTTGGGACAAAAAAGTTGTCCAATCAGGTTAATTCATTGGCTTATTAATAATAGTTCCAGTTACATACCTGTTTCTGAGTTAAATAATGACTTAACATGATGCTATAATTCATTTAGACCTTAATTTTGATTTTAATTCTCTGCAGATTTCTGAGTCCTTATAAAGAGACAAAATAAAAACAAAATGAATCAGCAACACACGACCAATTGACAAGCTGGCATCCTACCTGGGCCTTGCAGAGGCGGGTACGAAGAGAAGAGAGGAGCAGTTGAAATTTCTACATCTAACGGTTTCGGGCTATCTCACGACTTCTGGGTTTGAGTCCTACCGTTGGGGAGGTTAGAAAGTGAAATCCAGGCTCTGAGGCCATGTCCAAGGAATCCGGCTTTGGTGGCTGTGGTGCTGAAAGTCCATGACGTGACAGCAGCAGCTCGCTTTTGAGTAAGTGGTGTCCTCAAGAGGCAAGGAATCCCTTCTCCTTTCTGGTTTGGTTGGGTACACCTGGAGAGAAACCCCTGGGCCTTCTCAGGCGTTTGGAGAATACCGACCTCTTGTACTTTCCTGACAAAAGGGTTGCTTCTTACTGACTCTTAACTCCTGCCCTTTTGCCTGCCACCCCTGGTGACACCTGGCAGAGGATGGTATTTGAAGAGTGAAGCATCTGTTGACACCACAGATGCCCTTAAACTAGTTCATTGGACTCAGATGGATCAGTAATTCCCCTTGATCTGTTGACGCCTTTTCTAGAACGTTGCCTCCAAAGTGTATCCTCCCCTTGGCCTGGAAGTTCTGTGGCTGCCCTGTACCGCCGGGGTCTACGTTTTCCAGTTGGGAGGGGACTACCGGGAGCGCGGGAGGGGTTGTTGGAAGAGAAAGAAGAAAAAAAGAGCTAGATAAAGGGGGGCAGACCTCTGGCACACCTGCCTCCCCCCTCCCCTCCTCTCCTCAGACCCTTATTTCTCCCTCACGGTGTCCAGGACCATTTTGACCCTGTCGGCCCCGGCACCCCCCCGCCGTACCCCAGCCCCGAGCATGGGGACGGCGCTTCTCCAGCGTGGGGGCTGCTTTCTCCTATGCCTCTCGCTGCTGCTCCTGGGCTGCTGGGCCGAGCTGGGCAGCGGCCTGGAGTTCCCAGGCGCCGAGGGCCAGTGGACGCGCTTCCCCAAGTGGAACGCTTGCTGCGAGAGCGAGATGAGCTTCCAACTCAAGACGCGCAGCGCCCGCGGCCTCGTGCTCTACTTCGACGACGAGGGCTTCTGCGACTTCCTGGAGCTGATCCTGACACGCGGGGGCCGCCTGCAGCTCAGTTTTTCCATCTTCTGCGCTGAGCCCGCCACGCTGCTGGCCGACACGCCGGTCAACGACGGTGCCTGGCACAACGTGCGGATCCGCCGCCAGTTCCGCAACACCACGCTCTTCATCGACCAGGTGGAGGCCAAGTGGGTGGAGGTCAAGTCCAAGCGGAGGGACATGACGGTGTTCAGCGGCCTCTTCGTTGGCGGGCTGCCCCCGGAACTGCGCGCCGCGGCGCTCAAGCTCACCCTGGCCTCGGTGAGGGAGCGCGAGCCCTTCAAGGGCTGGATTCGCGACGTGAGAGTGAACTCCTCCCAGGCCTTGCCCGTGGACAGCGGCGAGGTGAAGCTGGACGACGAGCCGCCCAACAGCGGCGGCGGGAGCCCGTGCGAGGCGGGCGAGGAGGGCGAGGGCGGGGTGTGCCTCAACGGAGGCGTGTGCTCCGTGGTGGACGACCAGGCCGTGTGCGACTGCTCGCGAACCGGCTTCCGCGGCAAGGACTGCAGCCAAGGTAAGGCCCGACTCCGACCCACGGAGGCCTCGGCCTGGGCAGGGCGGCGCGGGGAGGCCGGGCCAGGCAGGCGGGGCCGGGCTGGTGCATGGGGTCTCCTCCGGACCGTGCGTTGCAGTTCGCCTCGAGGAGAAGGCCTGTTCCCGTGGCCTCTGCCTTGCCGCCTCCCGCAGTGCCTCCTGGGCACCCTCCGAATGGTGGAGCGGCCCTCGCTTCCAGGTTTTTTTTTCATTCTGAGAGACCTTTCCACCAATCCTACTTCCTTCCCCGGGTTAGATGGAATGACCCCTCTTCATTCCTCCGGTTCTTCGGCAGCCTGGTCCCGACATTCCTTGGGCCATGGGCCACCTAAATAACCGCTGTACTGCCTCCTTCCGCCTCTAAATTGATAAGACACAGACTTTGCCAATGAGAGGGAGATAAGCAGCTGGAAGATTGAGCATGCATTGTTGAGAATGAAGAGCAGGTGATGTCCACCGAGGCCGCTGATTGAGGATCCCCACGTGGTCACTTGTGGTAAAGGAAGAGACAGGGTTTGCAGGGGCAGTTGTGCCTTTAGCAGATAGAGCGTAAAGACCTGCACTTGGTTGTGGAAAAGCAGAGGAAGGGATGTAAAGGTTTTCTTCATTAGTGGAAGGAATTTGGGGGGAATTAATGTTGGTTGTCATGGTTATGTCCAAGAACAACATTTCTCAAATTTAAATAAAATTGTGTGATTTCTGTGGTTTTTTGAAATGTGAGACAGGTCAGCTAATGTTCAGAAATGTTAGAGATTAATTTATTTTTTCATTAACAAATGGCTTAGGAAAAGAAATAGTCGTTGTTGGATTGGGAAGCTTCTGCAGGCTAATAGCAAATGTATGTGAGTGATTGTAAGAGATTGTCTAAGTTTATTCAGCTAATGACATTTATCTGAGTAGTTGAGGCCAAGTTTTAATTTTTCTGGTTTTGGGAGTTTGAAACAGTGTGGAAGTAAAGAACAAAAATCACACGTAGGTTTTATTTTCTCCCCTTTACAAATAAAATTCAATCTTCAGTGTGCTTTTTTGGTATTCTTACATGACAATGACCAAGGTGTTATAAACACAGAAAAACCTATGGAACAGAAACTGAGTGAGTGATATGAAAAAGAAGACACAGTCCTGTGGAGTGGCTAAGCAGAGTGTAAGGTATTAGGGTTTAAAGTACAGTAGGATAGCTTATGGGTCAAATTAAGGCAGTCACCACTTGGAAAATGGCATTTGTGGCTAAAATGGAAAAAAAAATGATGAATTATTAAATCTAATTTTGAAATTATATGGACAAAAGCTCTATGTGTGGCTGTAGTTTAGTGTATAAGGTCTTTGCTTTTTTTTTTTTTTGCTGACACTGCTAAGGGGAACTAGCCTTTGTAAATCGTATTAGACTTGGCAGTTTCTCTCACTTGACTTTAACAGGAAGATTTGATAAAATTTGTAATTGTTTAAACAGCAAAGGGAGTTAGTTAGGAAGAACAACAACAATAAAACACTGGTCTTTCGGAGCGTTCTGTAGCCTTCTTGAGATTATAAGGGGGAAAAAGTAAAAAGTCATTTTATTGTGCTCTGCCTTCATATGGGTTCTTTATTTTCATTATATTGTGGCTTAAGTCACTGTAGAAGACTCTGTTGTCCATGGTCTGTACTGCGCTTCTCATTGCCAGTAAATTTCCATGGATGTGAGATCAGGTTTTATAGTTACATTTTATAAAACTGGAACACAATATTGTTTTCTTCCACCAAATCTAAATTAATTTTAAGTTATGAATAAGGTGGGTAGGTATGATGATTCCTATACTGTAATTAGAAATTTCATACTTTTGCATGGGTTAATACAAATTTTTAAAATAAATATTATTTTTGAGGAAAAAATACATTAAATTTCCTAATGCCCCTTTAAAAGATAGAGAAGGCAATTTAATGAAAGACACATGAAATGTAACTTCCTTCCTTAAATTAGGAAACAAATATGACACAATGACAGCTTGTACTGTGTGGGAGGGTGTTTTAAGTGAAAATTTTAATTTTTCTGTGCATTTTCAATGTAGATCCAGGGATCATGCATAATTAGGAACAGTTAAAAGTACAGAAAGCATGGAAAAAGTAACATGTTTAAAGAGAAGCAGAATTAGATGTCTCTGAAATGTATCTTATTTAGGCGAATGGGATAGCTCTTTCTTTAAGATAAACAATTTGGAATTCCCAAGATGCATAATTGAACAGTATGATGAATTATTAAATCTAATTTTGAAATTATATGGACAAAAGCTCTATGTGTGGCTGTAGTTTAGTGTATAAGGTCTTTGCTTTTTTTTTTTTTGCTGACACTGCTAAGGGGAACTAGCCTTTGTAAATCGTATTAGACTTGGCAGTTTCTCTCACTTGACTTTAACAGGAAGATTTGATAAAATTTGTAATTGTTTAAACAGCAAAGGGAGTTAGTTAGGAAGAACAACAACAATAAAACACTGGTCTTTCGGAGCGTTCTGTAGCCTTCTTGAGATTATAAGGGGGAAAAAGTAAAAAGTCATTTTATTGTGCTCTGCCTTCATATGGGTTCTTTATTTTCATTATATTGTGGCTTAAGTCACTGTAGAAGACTCTGTTGTCCATGGTCTGTACTGCGCTTCTCATTGCCAGTAAATTTCCATGGATGTGAGATCAGGTTTTATAGTTACATTTTATAAAACTGGAACACAATATTGTTTTCTTCCACCAAATCTAAATTAATTTTAAGTTATGAATAAGGTGGGTAGGTATGATGATTCCTATACTGTAATTAGAAATTTCATACTTTTGCATGGGTTAATACAAATTTTTAAAATAAATATTATTTTTGAGGAAAAAATACATTAAATTTCCTAATGCCCCTTTAAAAGATAGAGAAGGCAATTTAATGAAAGACACATGAAATGTAACTTCCTTCCTTAAATTAGGAAACAAATATGACACAATGACAGCTTGTACTGTGTGGGAGGGTGTTTTAAGTGAAAATTTTAATTTTTCTGTGCATTTTCAATGTAGATCCAGGGATCATGCATAATTAGGAACAGTTAAAAGTACAGAAAGCATGGAAAAAGTAACATGTTTAAAGAGAAGCAGAATTAGATGTCTCTGAAATGTATCTTATTTAGGCGAATGGGATAGCTCTTTCTTTAAGATAAACAATTTGGAATTCCCAAGATGCATAATTGAACAGTATAGTACCAGATACATAAAATAATTCAATCCAGAAAAGCAAATCCATCAGGATTGTTCTGGAGCATTGATTCATTTTAAAAATTAAGCTGAAAATGGAGGGCAAAGATCACCACTAGTCATGGAAGGAAAACAAAAGGCTGGATTCTTTTGATTATCACAGACATAGGAGATGGAATGATGAAGGCAAAGTTGGTTTTCCTGGAAGGATTGGCTCCATTTTGCTTATTTTTCCGGTTTCATGTGTGTCAAGTGACTATTGAATAATTAATTGAGAATGGATGCCTCTCCCAACACCGATCATGAATTGATGGCTGGGGATAGATGATTTCTATTCAGATGAAATATAAACAAAGCACTGGCTCTAGCCAGTATTTACACTGATTGTCATATTCTTTATAAAAACCAATTAAAAATGAATTTATATTTATTAGAGAAAATTTAGGAAAGAAATTTCAAACAGACTTTAAACATAAATTCAAATAATTTCAAACTACAATTCATTCTTATTTTAAAAAGTCTAATAATGTATCAGTTGCTTTCATATTTAAAGTAAAATAAAAGCACTGAAAAAGACAGTAAGAGTAGTCAGGTTTTTTTTTGGAGGGGTTCAGAATGCCTTTAAACAACTTATGCACCTATAAATTTCTGGAATATTTTTATTGAGTGAGCTTAATTTCATCCCTGCTTGTTTATTCAGGCTTAAAAGGTTTTATTTATGTATTTATGTACAGATAGAGTGAGAACACACAAAAATGTGCTGTATTAGACATGTATGTCATGAGCTGTAGTAGAACTGAGTTAAGAGCGTAAACACTCTTAATCTCAAATCTTCTGTTATTATGTTTGCAGAATAAGATTTCTAATTCTTTTGGGTTGAGATTATTCTCAGGTCCAGGTTTTGTTTAGGAGAAATAAACACACACACACACACACACACACACACACACACTCATATACACGGAGCAGAAAAGAGCTAACTTATGCATCACTTAATGTTCTTTGTCCCTGAGAACCAGCCTCAGAATTCAACTGTCCAAGAATGTCATCTTTTCTAAATGATGGATGCAGGATACATAGCTTTTTTAGTAGATCATACTTATCTAAGTGCTTCTGGACCATTATTAATAACTGGTTAGTCATTTCAAAGACTTAGAATTCCGGGACCAGCAGATGGCGTGATGGCTATGTTGCTGGACTCCCATGAAGCCGACTGCAGTTCAAGTCCTGGACCTAGTGGCTTAAATTCACACTGGTGCGTGTGCATGCATGCCCAAGATTACGAAAGGAGAATGGAGGAGTAAGCGTTGTGGCATGCCATCCTTCCTGAGGGGTGATTTCTTGCTTTCTGTCTCTCTCTCTCTCTCTCTCTCTCTCTCTCTGTCTTTATGGAAAGCACACTCACCCTACAGCAAAAACCTCTCAAAAAAAAAAAAAAAAAGATTTAGAATTCCATGACGCTCTAGCTTAAAAACAAGAATTAAAGGATTATCGGGAACCAGCAGTTAGCGTAATGGCTATGTCGCTGGACTCCCACGTAGTCAACCGCGGTTAGCGTCCCGGGCCCGGTGGCT
>NW_006160142.1:2868990-2891102 GCF_000334495.1 Tupaia belangeri chinensis | reverse complement strand
CCCCCTGAAGAAAAACCCCCCTAAAAAAAAAAAAAAAAAAGAAAAAAAAAAGAATTAAAGGATTATCAATAACTTCAGAAATTAAGTTACACTTATGATTTCCAGATCCAGGTCTCATGCATTTTAGGGTCATAAATAATAATACAATTCCATATTAGACTGAGAAGATCACATTTTACACTTTCTTTATTTAAGTGGCCATAAGCACATAGGGTTAGTGTTGAGTTATTGCTTAATATTACTGAACATTACATTGTGATGTCTTTGAAAGACCCTGCTTTGTATGACTTTACCAAAAAGATCATAGAAGCAACCATTCACTCACTCATTCATTCATTCATTGTTAATTCAATAATTTTTGATGGAGTGCCTTGTGTGTGCCAGTCTACTTGACTCATGCAATGAAATGGTGAGTAAATTCAGAAACAGTGTCTACCTTCATAGACAAATTCTTCAAACCTACTGAGGGGATACACTAATTACTGAGAAAAATGAAAACTTAGAATAAGTATGTATTTTGAAGAATAAGTACATAGTACTGTGAGAACTTAAAATCTTGTGAGCTTACCTAAGCAAAGAAGATCTTCCTGAGGTGTGATTATTAAACTAAAACCTGAAAGATGAGAAGGAGTTAATTATGTAAAGACAGGGATAGATGTATCATTGGGCAGATGGCACAACTGTTTAAGCTATCGAAAGAAGGCGCTAGAGTGCATCATACTCACGAGAAGAGTGGGGCCAGGTCATGTAGGGCTCTCTGGACTGTCTCAACAATTTTATCTTTATTGTAAAGCTGATGGAAAAGCAATAAAAAGAGAAAGTAGATAGAAGGTGTAGAGGAAGGTGGCATTACCAAATTTATATTTTAAAAATGTCGTACTGGCTACAGTGTAGAGAACAGATTGAAAGGGGGCCAGAGAAGAAGGGAAACATTATTTTCTGTTTGTCAGTCAACAACATTTGTTAAGCACCCACTGTAAGCTGTAGACTGAATTAGAGGGAAAATGAGAGGAATAAAGGATTCTTTCTTTAAGGAAGTTAGCCTATTCCTGAGTTTAGTTAGGCATATCTAAAGCCATCAGTTCTTTAGAACACTTGTTCTGTCTGTAATACACATTATCTGAACCCTTCATCGGGACTGTCACGTGGTTTCACTCAAATATACCCATAGAAGCTATGTACTTCAGGAACCAAATGGAATTCCATACTTTCTTATATTCCCAAGTATCTTTCTCGTTGTGTCTTATAACTATATATATAGTTTTAGTCAATGTTTAACTATTAAAACAGAGAAAAATGTTATGTAGAGACTTATAATCATTCTAAGTTTTTAGAAAATTTAAGTAGCTGTAAGTAGATACTGTCTACTAAAAAAGCTTATCTTGAGTAATCATAACTGAGTTACTGTCCCAGAATGCCACAAATGAAATGAAATGTATTATTTTTAGATTTTGTTTTTTCTATTCTGAGATGTAGTTATAACATAGATGGTAAATTACACTGACCTCAGGCCAGACTGCTTGGTTTTAAGTGGGTACAGTCAAACTTTCTTTTCCTAAATTTTATTATCTGTTTAATTGGGATAAAAATAGTACTTATTTTATAGGATTCTTCTAAAAATTAAGCCGATGACTTGACTGATTGATTTTTTGAGAGGGTTTTGCTATAGGGCACATGCCCTCGCCAGGGAGTCAGAGAGAGACAGAGAGATAGAAAGTGAGAGATCACCCCCCCCAGGGGGGAATCACCCCCTCGGGGGGATGGCGATGCCGCAGTCCCTTCTCCTCCATTCTCCTCTCAGGATCTTGGGCATGCACGCACACACGCACGTTGTGAGTTTAAGCCATCAGGTCTGGGACTCGAACCGGGTCGACTACATTGGGAGTCCAGCGACATAGGCATTATGCTAACTGCTGGTCCCATGCAGATGACTTCAGGTAACACTGATAGAACCATGCCTGGCACATAGTCAGCATTCTCTAAGTGTCCACTTGTTATTTTTATTATTATGACAGCCACCACAATTATTACCACTGAAACCACTTTCTTTAGGAGTATGTGGAAGCAAAATTCAAATGTGAAATATTTTCTTCTTCATTTAAATGGATTCTAATCTAATAATGATCTTTGAATGGCCAAAAGTTTCGACTCATAAAGGATAGCAAATAGTAAAGACAATGAGTCTTAGTTTCTATTTTATATAACTGTGTTCTAATGTTACCCATGTCCCGCTGAACTTCAAAAATGTTCACAAAATATTCTGAGAATTTTGTGATTCAGTAAGCACATAACCCAAAAGCTTTGTAAAACTTTTTATTCTCCATGTAATTTAATATCTATAGTCCATCTCAATCCTATGCTTAAACAGTGGTTTTATCTATGTTAATGAATTATGTAAAATATCGTTTACTTTTGAAGGTTATATTAAGTTACTATTCATCTTAAATAGAAACCTTTTGATAGTTTTAGCATAAAAATAGTCTATGAAATTTGTACTTTGTCTTCAAGGCATTCTTATTAAGTTAGTTATTTACACATATGCTGAAGACAAACTAGGCAGTCTACATATTAGAACTCGATAGGTTCAAGAAAGGTATTTCTATAGTTATCATAAGCAGATTATATTTTTTCAGCACAGAAATATACACATGCCAATAAAGTCATGTCCAGTTTAGGTATAAAGTGTGATCATTAAACTGATTATTAAATAAATAATCATCCTAGATGACTATAGAGAGAACTGGTACCATATAATGTTTCAGTTACTATTACTTGCGAGAATTAGGACTCTGATATATACTATTTCCTGAAAACAGTCATTGGTCACTTTCTACACCCTTCGTTAGTATTCGTTGGCTACACTAGTTGCAGGGTTAACTCCTATAAACATGTATTGAAAACTAGGCTTTGCTTATCACAGATATTCAGGATGTATTTTAGTGTGGAGATAATAAACCTACCATTAGAGGTTGGTATACAAACTTATCTTTTATAAAGTGCACAAACATATTTGTTGTAATTCTGAATAAAGTATTTTGAATTTTAGAACTTTTTAGCTTATTAAATAATGTGCACACCGTTGTACTTTTTTTCTTGAATATTTTTCTATATTACGGCCCTATCTTTTTCCTATTATACAAAAGTATGGGAACAGGTAATTTTACATGATCCATGCTGAATAATACACTTTAAAAGGTTTGCAGTTAGGATTTGAAAGTAATTTTTTTAAGTCAGTTGCTTTAGAGCTCTTCAGTAAATAAATGGCTTTTACTGTTTTAATTTTTTTTTAAAAAGAATTATTTAAGTTTGTTAGTTATTATTATTATTATTCTGCTATAGGTTATACATGCTCACCAGACAGAGAGAGAGAGAGAAAAAAAGTGAGAGCAAGCCACCAGGTCTGAGATTCAAACCACCATTAGCCATGTGGGAGTCTGGTGCCCCAACCACCACATGACCTGCTAGTACCTAGTATTCTCTTTTGAACATGGAGTATCTGTGTTCTTTTTTTTGTTTGTTTTTTTTTTTTTTTGAGAGGTTTTCGCTATAGGGTGCGTGCGCTCGCCAGACAGAGAGAGACATAGAGACAAAAAGTGAGAAATCATTCCCAGGGGGGATGGTCACGCCGCAATCCCTTCTCCATTCTCCTCTTGGGATCTTAGGCACGCACGCACATGCACCTGGCATGAGTTTTAAGCCACCGGGTCTGGGACGCGAACAGCAGTCGACTACGTGGGAGTCCAGCGACATAGCCATTACGCTAACTGCTGGTTCCTGAACATGGAGTATCTGTATTCCTACTTACAGATAGGGATGCTTTCTCTGATTCCTTTACTACCATGCTCTTATTTACATTTTGTGTGTAATAGGACATGGTTTGGCATCTGAGGAGCTAAATTCAGATGAGGCTTTTCCTTTAAGTAGGGGTTAAATGTAGAGTAAGGCCACTGTTCTGGGTTTCAATTACCAGTGTTTGCAAATTGGGAAACCACCTAATCAGACTACTAATTATTGTGAACTTCTGTTAACCTACCTCACAGGATGTTTGTGAGTAGATAATAGATATTAATTATTAACAAAAGCTTTAAAATTTGAGGGTGGCTCATAGCCTGGTGGCTAAGGGAACCATATCTCTCATGGCTGACTACACATTCCCAAAATCCCAATGGGATGGAGAAATGGAGGAGTAGAGACTGCAGCATGACTACACCCCATTGGAGGGTCTTTCTCCCTCTTCCTCTCTCTGTTGCAAGTGTACTTACCCTGTGATAATAATTTTAAAAAAGAAAAAATAAAGAAGTATCTAATGCAGCAGGGTAGATGGCTCTAGGATGTTGTGAATAATAATAAAAATGTTAACAAGTGTCAGGGATATTTTAGATGTATTTTAGATCACTGATGCCCAATCACGTGCACCAGATTGGATTGAATACCCTTATTACACATTGATATATGGGTATATAACAAGCTCAGTAAAGATGGCATTGTTTCCCTCACCCCTCTTCAGTTAAAATATAAATAAATGAAATAAGTGATTCTAAGAAGCAGTTATATGAATGCATATCATGATTATTATTTATAGGAAGTTCAAAGCAGCCACTACTAATTTATGTTAACAGTGGTCAGCATAGAGATGATTTTTTATTGCTATTGACTAGAAGAAGGCAAAACTAGGGGCCTGGAGCACGATCCAGATGCTGCTGCATGATTGTATATATTTGTAAAGATCTGCTAAAATTTATGTGCATTACATAAGCTCTGCCACAACTTAAAAAAAAAAAACATAGGTTCTTATTTTATATTTGGATCTTTTGATAAAAGTCCTACACATGATCAGGCAATCAGGACAACCCAACGGCAGGAATTACTAAGTAATTGAGTGATTACACTGTTGTAAAAGTTGTAAAAATACCCCAGTGAATAATTGGCTATTGGAATAAAGTATTATTGGTCAACTATAATTCTCATAATACTGTCTAAACTTACACATAAACCTGATTTCTCCCAAAAGTATTATACTTCACATTATTTCAAAAAGTACACTAAGTGCCCCTCCATAAGCATCTCTTGAATTTGAGTATAATTTAAAATCATTCTGTTTAGAATCACAGTAGTTGTTAGTATAATTACTATGTAGTGTTTACTGAGTGGAAAGGCATTGTGCAATGTGTTTTTGCCCATCTGACCTTATTTATTCCTACAACAGTCCTACTTGATAGGTTTTAAATAATTTCCAAAATACTGATGAGAAAATTGTGGGTCAAAAAAGCTCACTTGCTGTGTCAGCCGATGGCATGGTGGTGAAGGTGCCCAGGACCTACATGGCAGTCCCAGTCTGTGGCTTCAAAAACACACTATGCATATGTGCATGCATGCCCAAAATCCCAAAAGGAGATATGGAGGAAAAGGGACTGCTCCATGGTCATCCTCCTGAGTGTTCTTTCACTTTCTTCTTTCTCTCTCTCTCTCTGTCTCTCCCTGACAAGTGCATGCAATTTCTAGCAAAGAAGAAGAGAAAAAAAGTAGAAAGAAAAGTTTACTTACCAAAGCCCCATGGCTGATAAATGACAGAGCCTAGATATGTCCAGAACCTCCATCATTGTCTGGTATAATAAGCCTGTGCATCTCAATTACCAAACAACTCAGATGGTGGGAGTTTGTTCACTAGTTATCAACTCGATGTTAGTTTAAATGGCTGACTTACAATAAAGATTTCACATTTGAGGGTTGTGACAGACCCTTACATTTACGGCCACTTCTTAATGTCATGATAATAAAATGGAACAGCGCTTCGTTTCCATAGCACTTGTTTATTTGCTTCCCTTGTTGACCCTCTGTTCACATTATGCTTAATGGGTTGGGTTTGCTGTGCTGTACCTGGAAGTAAAGCCTCATTGTATTATGTCTAAAGAACATTACAACATTTTTGTTCTTTTGAATGAAAAGATTTAAGTAGTTTTCCTAAAACAGTGCAAAATTTTCATCCATTTCAGAGTTTAGGAGATATATTTGTTGAGCATACGTAAGTCCATGGCTATTCAGCACAAATGTAAAGACCTATGCCAGTGACATAGCTGGAGATACAGTGTAGATGGGCACTGAACTGAAATTACATGATGAGAAGATAGTGCCTTTTTTTTTTTTAAATACTGTTTGGGCTTTCCAACACATTGCTTAAAACTGAACTTAGAAATGGTTCTTAGAATAAAAAGACATATTGTCTTTCCTATTTCTGATGTATATGAGAAACTATTATTGGAAAGAAGTGGGAGGAAAACAAGTCTGACCTGGCAAGCCAAAGTGCTGACCTAGACTCTTGTCTAGTTATTCGTGCTCAAAACTCTCTGGACTGTAATTAGAAATACACTGAAGCCACATTATAGGACAAGTACTACTTCAATAGCATTTTCTGAGCTTGTTTCCCCAGAGAGATCTGGTGGTCCAAAAGTTAGAAGAGGAGCTGCCAAGAAGAACAGTTGCTTCACTAGCACCCTAACATTAGGAGGGGCTTTCTGTGTTTAATTATAGACATAATAAATTCTGTGTGGATGCTAATCCCTAAGCGAACAGCACTGATCAGAGCTTAGTAGCAACTGCTATTCATGACCTGACAGTACCTGGCCCTGTATGTAGGACCAGAGAGGCTTAAATGTTACTCAGACATTACCACATTCAGCAGAATGAGCCACCCCAGTCCAGAAGAAGCAAGGATATTAAAGACTCATGTTTTTCTTCTAAGTAATGATGTCTCTCCATAATTAGGCATGCTTGGACTCTCCTTTGGGACCTAGCTGGCATGGCAGCATGTAACTATAGCTCCTGTATGGGCAATACAGTGTTTTGGCCTAAGCTCTTTATCTTCAGTGCAAAATTTATCTGCTCCCACCCCTGAAAACAGTGTAATTATTAATTTAAGATGATATGTGATATTAAAACTACTGAATGTTTAATTTATTGAACTGAAAACATTATAAAATAGGAAGTTATATATCGTATTCACTACCCAAATGCACAATTAAATGGTTAATAGGATACATTTATGAATACTTATTTTAAAAATTGTGACACCTTTCTGTGAACGAAAGTTTTGAGACATTTTATTTTGTTATATACATATGTGTGTATGTATATAGATACAGAGAGATATAACCCAAAATACAACATCTAAAATGATGTAATTTGACCAAAGAGGGATTTTATGAAAATCATGTTAAAATTCTTTAACTATATATTAGCCAAAATATCATGAAAATAAAATATTTTGACTTAAAATAATCTAATGTATACATATATATTTATTGTTTTATTTAAGTAAGACCTTAGAAAACTAAGAAGTTTTCTTTTTAGTAAGGTAAGGCTTTTCTGTGCTCAATCATTGTATGAGACATTTAATATTTTTGTATTATTGATTAATGTCAGCCTAGCGTTTACTGAATGTTGCATGAAAAACTTAAGTCTTTTTTTAAGAATTATTTTATTTAACTTTATTTATTTATTTATTTATTTATTTATTTTCACTTGACCAGAGAGGGACAGAGTGAGAGAGAGAGAGAGAAAGTGAGAAAGCAAGTTTCCAGATTTAGGGCTCAAACCAGGTCTGCCATCTGGGAGCCCATCCTTAACTACTATGCCACCTGCTGGCCCCCAAAATCTAACAGTCTTAATCTGATGTAACCATTATACCATCTGCTGATCCCAACATCCTGAAAATTTTTATACATAGGAAACAAGGGAGTAAACATTTTTACTGAGGTCCTATTGCCACAGTAATATTTTTAAACCAAATAAAAAATGCCACAAGAACCTGCGGGTGGCGTAGTGGTTAAGATGCTGAACTCCCATGTGATCAACTGCCGTTTGAGTCCTGAACCTGGCTGCTTAAAACTCTTGTTGGGCATGTGTGCTATGTGCCCAGAATCCCAAGAGGACAATGAAGAAGAGTTTGGAGTGTGATTATCCCCTCTGGGGAGTGATTTCTCACTTTCTCTCTCTCTAGTGAACACACCCACCCTATAGCAAAAATCTCTCAGAAGAAAAGGAAAAGATGCCAGAAACCTCTTTTGCCAGAATAGATAAAGAATCTTTCATTTTTATTTTTTGGTTTTTATTATCTAAATGGCAATTTATAAGTTCCAGGACACGCCTCAGTGCTCAATTTCTATTATTATCTATTTTTAAAAAATACTTAAGTCATTGACTTTGTCCTCTTTATCTTCTTCAGCATTTATTTAAATTATCATAATATATATTTTTTGCTTCAAATAATATTTAAAGACTTTTTTTTTCACTTGAAGTAAAACTATTGTTTATTCTACTATCCTCTACATTGATTTCCTTCACAACAATACAGGCATAGATACAGCTTCAGGAATTAGAATAACTCATCTGGGAGTGGTGCTCCTCTCTGACTGTTAGTGGAGAGGTCTGCTCTTTCCCAGAGGTGGTTGGAAATAAAGAAGAATAATGAGTACCTCCTGTCTCCCAGACACAAGGTGTTATTCATCCTGGACACAGAAACTATTGCATTTTATCTTAAATGGAGGCAATAAAGATTTGAAGTAGGGCCAAATATCAGATCCTGGAGTGTCTTCTGCCCACAAGGGATTGAGGATTGAAGGGTGCTGAGGCCTCAGAAAAGCTGGGAAGCTTGAGATTGTGGTAATTGAGACCACGAGATGGAAATCTGAAAGAGGAACAGAAGAGAAGAGGAAAGAAGATGGCTGAGACAAAAAGCAGTATTAGAGAAAAAGCTAAAACCAGAGAAGAGCAAACAACTTGCAACAACTTTAACATTGAGAACTGGTGATTTAAAATAAGAAAAGTCACACATCTGGTTAGTGACGGCGAGAGCTAGAACATGTGTTTCTTGACTTCTAGCCCTGGACTTGAACTAGAGAGGGAAAATGAGAGGAAGAAAAAGATAAGAATAAGCTCATAATTGTCTATAATTAAGGCACATAAAGTATAATCATCCTTTACCTCTAGTGTCTGGCAGTGTATCGTTGGAATTTTTCCTACCAACTAACATGAGTAACAATACCAGAAACTTAAATAGCTCTCACGATGTGTGAAGCGCTGTTTTAAGCTCTTTACATATTTTAATTCATTAAATTCATATACCACACTATAAAGTAGGTGCCGTCCTCATTTTATGGATGGAAATGCTAAAGCCAAGAGAGAGTTTTAAAATTGTCCATGTTCACACACTAGGAATTTGCAGATCTGGCATTTGAACCAGGCTACATAACTCTTGAGACCATGTGTTTAATATGTAATTCCTTATTATTGAATAATAAAGTAGTAAATAACTTTATATCTTCCACACAGTTTCATATACAAGAATTTCTCCTGCATTTCAAACATTTCTGTATAAGCTAATGCCATTTCATATTGCTTATCTCTTTTAGAATTTTATTTAACTGTTTCATAACTTTTCCTGGGCAGAATTTCTTCCTTAAATTGAATGAAAATCCTTTCTCTGCTGACATAAATTAATTTGTTCTTGTTATATCCTCAGTGGAAATAAAATCCATGTAGTTAGTATCCCTTTGAATTATCTTTATCTGCCTAAGAGAAAGAGTGCTGTCCTCACTGAGCTAAAAATGTTGCCAATCCCCATTTTGTAGAACTCATCTGATATTCTGCCTCTTCCTCTAAGAGCCCTCTGCTCTGTTTATTTTATTGACTATCGCCTCAAAGGGCTAATGTTCTCTCAAAGGATAGTTCCCCAGATGCATCACAGTCATCCAGATGTGTTCATCCCCGCAGCAGCACCACTGCATTTGTGAAGATTCCCTCACTTCCCCCTTGCCTTTATCTGACTCACTAATAGCGTATTATTCTTCAGAAACTGCATGGGCAGTGGCTATGTAAATTCTTGGTAGATTTTTGTTGTTACCTAGTGACTTAAAAATGTTTCTCACTAGTGTCTGTAGATCAGGTAGTCCAGAATTGTGTGAAAAGAAAAGTCTTGATAGCATTGCATTTGTAAGCAGGAAAAGTAGGCCAGTAAAAGATGAGCTGACAAACAGAAAAAAAGAATTTGCATGAAGGAACACTGGCAATGATAGTCTGGTCCACAGAGGACTAAACAATGGAAACAGATTTGGAGAAGAGTATGTTGGTTTAGGCCTAAGGAAAGACAAAACAGCATGTGCTTGTAATTCTAGCATAAATATGAGAACAGTCCAGCGGAAGTGGTGGGCTAGTCTTTATCCCTAGAGATCCTTAGCAATAACTTAGGCAACTTCCAGTCTTAAATTGCTTAAGACTTTACTTTGTGTCAAGAGCCTAGACTACATGACATTCAAAATATATTTGCAGTTCTGCAGTTAATGTAAATAATTGTACATTTTGGAAAATGATTAATGTGCAAATCTCCCAAGTCTCGAATTGGAAATAGAACAACACAAATACTACTACCCTCCAGAAAAACTACCTCTTGCCAAGAGAGGAACAAAAGAAAAAAAATTGTAAGAGTGTATGAAGTTATCATTTAAAAATTCGTTTGCATAAAACATGGTACCACTGTTACAGAGTGCTTGGCCTATGATTACTTCTTCCCCAACTGCCTTACCTTGTTATTGCTGTACGTCGGTGTCCCTGGAAAGCACCGGGCAGGCTCTTCACCAACATGCTTATGTTTGCCCTGAGCCAGCTGCCCTTGTCCTATTTACACAGTGGATTGCCCCAGTTTCATATTTCCTTGAACGTGGTTGAGCTTGAGTTACAGCTGCTGCCTGTATCTAAAACTCACCTGCACTTCCTCGTGTTCATTCAGAGGTCTCCAGGGTATCCTCCCAATACTGAATCCACCTTCACCAGGTGTTATGTTCCTGCTTTGCTTCGATGTCTCTCATATCTCAATCCCTTTATATCCTGTGCCATGATTCTTTCTCTGGGAAGTAAAGCTTTGGGTGAATGTGCTTTGGCACTGGTTCGAATTCTTCCTGGAGAACAATGAAATGAGAGGGTAAGATAGTTTTGAGTTAAAAACAAAATAAACAGAAACCAAAGCATCAGCCAAAATAACTGCAAAACTAAAACACCTTTAAATTATTTATTTATTTATTTATTTATTTTAGTGGGGCACTCTGGCATGTTGTTTTTTAATCCAGCAAAACCATTTATGCAAATCAGAACTCGAGCCTCATCTTTGACCCCTCCATTTTTCCACATTCATAATTCTAAAACCTCTTATTAAGAAGTCATCGGCCCTTTAACACTGAAAGTTCAGCAGTACAAATGAAAGGGTTGAAATCTAAATGCAAATCTAAATAATTCATGCATAAAAATATATGAATAACTCACTATTAATCACAGTCAATGAAGATGTATGATGCATATGTGTGCCATTAGTAATATTATTCCCTTTATATCCTGTGCCATGATTCTTTCTCTGGGAAGTAAAGCTTTGGGTGAATGTGCTTTGGCACTGGTTCGAATTCTTCCTGGAGAACAATGAAATGAGAGGGTAAGATAGTTTTGAGTTAAAAACAAAATAAACAGAAACCAAAGCATCAGCCAAAATAACTGCAAAACTAAAACACCTTTAAATTATTTATTTATTTATTTATTTATTTTAGTGGGGCACTCTGGCATGTTGTTTTTTAATCCAGCAAAACCATTTATGCAAATCAGAACTCGAGCCTCATCTTTGACCCCTCCATTTTTCCACATTCATAATTCTAAAACCTCTTATTAAGAAGTCATCGGCCCTTTAACACTGAAAGTTCAGCAGTACAAATGAAAGGGTTGAAATCTAAATGCAAATCTAAATAATTCATGCATAAAAATATATGAATAACTCACTATTAATCACAGTCAATGAAGATGTATGATGCATATGTGTGCCATTAGTAATATTATTAATGATATCCTCAGTTGTAGCAAAAATGAATTTTTTGAGAAATGGCAAAAACGAATTTTTTGAGAAATGTAAGTATGGGCAGTATGTCTATGAAGAATAGGAAACATTGAGATCCTTGTAAAAATTACAGTTAATGGGTTGTTTTGCAGTCTTAATTAAGTCCTTCTCATTTCAAATACTCTGCTCACTGGATTCCTCTTTATCAAAAGGAAACAATTTGTAGTAAGCCATTAGGTTATGGAGGTGGGTATGAAAAGCAATGGATTAACAAATAGTGAGTTTGTTTTGACATAAAATGTGAACCCAAGGAAAGTGAGGGGACTTTCCAGTGTTCGTTTGGTTTTGATGAAGTCCCCAAATGTTTTGGTCAATTATGATGAAATAATTTAAAGGAGTCCCATTTTAGTCAAGTAGATGGGTCAGTGTATGATTTGCGTAATGTGGATTAAATGCTGCCCAGACATGAGTATCTACCTGGTGCTGCCGGAAGCAGTGCAGTGAGAGGACTAATCACTGTACTTTCAGTGACCAAGCTCACTTGATTCTGTTGAAACCATGCTGTTTTAGGCTCTCAGACCTGCCTAGCAGGGCTGTTGTGATGGTTTTCTACCACTTTCTTAATCCCAGGCTGTGCTCCTCACCCCTTCCCCCCACCCAAAGTCTTTCCTCTCTACAGCTGGAATGATCCTTTAAGAAGAATATTTTTTTTTGGCTAGAGGACAAAGCACAAATTCTTAGGAGTGGCAGGCAAGTATTTTTTAAAATCAGTCTCCTTATCTGCTCAGTTTTATTTTTTTCCTATTTATTTATTTATACCATTATCTTCCAACAGAAAACTTACATTAGATGCATTAGGAAACTATACATGTACATGTCTTGGGGCCCTTTGTAGTGTTGTTCTCTCTTGCTTTCTGTTCAGTCTCTACTGAGTGAAATTCTACCCATTCTTCAAGACCCATCTGTAAGGTTTCAGTTTCTGTGCAATCCTCCCTGGCATCCTTCTCTCACTGAACTCTAGTAGTCCTGCAGAGCCAATGCTGGCTTTGTGTAGACCTTTTTTCTTACCCTCGGTGCATTTTTAAGTTACTTATCATCCCACCTCCTTTCTTTACTTAATTTCTAAATCCCTCCTGAAGCGTCTATGCCTATTATATATGTAAGAGATAACAGAGTCTGGTCCATGATAGGAACTCAATAGATGTCAGTAAATCTAACTTCAAAATATTTAGAAGAGAATATTGATGGTAGTACTCAAAACAAATAAGTTCTTTAAAAGAGAAATTCAAATAGCCAATAAATATATGAAAAGAAGCTTGCCCATAATAACAAAAAATAAATATATCTTGAAATAGGCATTATTTCTGGCCTACCTGATTGAGAAGATTAGAGTGCCATTATAATCAGTGTTGGCAGAGATGGGGCAACTTAGGGACTCATTCTCTTACAAATCTTCGGTTGGCGTGTAAATTACTACAGTTATTTTGTGTTGCAACTTAATAGTAGCTATGATGAGTATATCCTTTAATATAGCAACTCCACTTCTAGGAATTTTTTTTTTTTTTATTTGCTAGAGGGTGAGTACCCTTGCCAGAGAAAAACTGAGAAAGAAAGAAATTGAGAAAGCACCCCCAGTGGAGGATGGTCACACCTCAACCCCTTGTCTTCCATTTTTCTTTTCAGGATATTGGACACATATATGCACATGAACTTGGCATGTTTTCCAGGCCACTGAGTCTGGGACTTGCACCATGTTGTTGGTCATGTATGATCCACACATCTTAACTACCATGCCCCTGGTTGGCCCCAGAATTCTTTTTTTAACAGAAATCTCTGAACAAGTGTCATAAATATATTAGCACTGATATTCTTAGGATACTATCATAATGGTGAAAATGAAGTAAATGGAATCAGTATAAATTTTAATTAAGATGTATTTGTTTAAGTGACCCATGGTAGACCTAGATACAGTGCTTCAGAACATAACATGCATGTGTATACCTATGTAAACTGCTATGAAAATATGTTAAAAGATGTTCAAAAATTGAAAATGGAAATGGAAACACACAATACATATGGGAGCTTCAAAAAGTTCATGGACAATACTAATTATGAAAAAACTATGCATGAATTAAAATATTTTTGCACCAAAATAAACCAAACTATCTTCTTTTCGAAGTATTCACATGTAGTGATAAAAGATGATATATTTGCTTAGTTAGGTAAAAGAAGGTAAATAACTGGCAAAGACAAGTGTTTTGCTGTTTTTAGTGGAAGGAGTAAAGAAAAAAATAGTGCGAGACTAGATTAACAAAAGTTGATGACTCTTCATCTTGAGGGGTTTTCTATGAAATCTGTAAAATTTCAAACCAGTAACCCATTTTAGAAGATGAGAACAATTATATGATTTTTCCAAGGATTTGTATTATCATAGATTGTTATTTCTATAACCAAATGTTCATATGTCAGAAAAGAATATGGAACTAACCTTTCAGGATGTGTTCTGAAAGAGTATTATAAGAGATAATTATAGAATTCAATTCCTATGTAATTCTAAGGATTATTGTTTTAGTTGGACACGTTTGTCAGGTTGAATGATAATTCTCCTGGTAATTAATGAAGGGATTGAACAGGATGTGGAGTCTCAAACAGATGTAATGTTTTTTATCAGCATAATACTTTGTGTTAATGTTCCATTTACAACATTTCTCCTTGTCAACCCCCATCTCTGGTCCCAAATCAGAGAGATGGTTCAATCAGCCAGTGATGTGTCTCAAACTGGTTTCACAGTAAGGTATACTACCATTCTTGTAATACCTCTTTTCCCTAATGGAAATACCAAAAACAACTAGGAAGTTTCAAAGGACTGACAAGACTTTGCTGTTTTATTTCATACACATGTATGTTACCAATAATTACTTACTTGACTCTTTAATTTGTCTAAATTTGTGCGGGCATAATGGAAACTGACATTGCAGTTTTCATTGGAAAATTGCAAATAGATGACTAAACTCAGCAATTCACCTCCTTTCCATTCCTTTTGTACAGATATCTTATGCTGCACCAGGATGCCTATACTTTGAAAATAGCTCATCTATATTCATTCACTGATGCATATAAATTGATTTGCATGCTCATTTTGCAGTTTCCAAATATGCATTTGTTGCATGAAGTTTTTCATATCTAGCTCAAAATGGCTCTTTTACTTCTTCCTTAAAAATTTAGGTGGTGTGAGCCAACTACACAAGAAATTCAGGTGCCTGCCCAACTGGGTTTCTATATCAAATGCCAAAAGCCTGAAAATGGAAGGCTTAAATCTTGCCATTGGTCATTATACCTAACTCAGATCTTGTGATTATGGGTAGCATCTTGAAAATACTTAGGAAAATATTGGAATTAAGTGAAAAGAATTTATTGAGATGATCCATATTGCTTAGCAACGCAGATGTGTATGGTAGCTAAAGAGGCTCAGAAGAATAGTCAATTGATGAGTTTTGATTTTCGATTTTCTACCAATTTATTGTGCTTTATTGGACTTTTGTTGCATTAACTGTGTATCTCAGCTTCTTCCATTTTTTTTAACATCCAAAATTAAAACAATAAAATAATTTACCTCAGGAAAAAAGTCTAAATTATTACTAAACTGATAATCTTTCAAAAAATAGAAATATCAAAACATAAGTTTTATTTAAAAAATCTAGCAAAGATTTTTGTGGCTATTGCTACTTATAAAGAGTTCAAATAATTTAAGATGGGAAATTGTCTTTTTTGTTTGTTTAAGATTTTTACTAAAGGTTACATGCATTTGCCAGAGAGAGAAAGTGAAAGAACACCTCCCCTAACCCTGTGGATATGGCCACACCACAATCCCTTTTTCTCATTCTCCTCCTGGGATTTTGGGCACATACACAGTACACATGCCCAGTGTGATTTTCAAGCTGCCAAATCCGGGATTTGTGTGGTCAACGATGTGGGAGTTCAGCACCGTAACCACTATGCCACCTGCTGGCCCAATTAAATTGTCATTATTTTGATGGCTTTTAGTATTTATTGATAATTTTTATACACAATTACAATGATATATTATAAGAAATAAAATTAATAATGTATATTTGAAATACTCTATGTAGTAAGGGGCAGAAGGGAGAAAGGATTCATATTTATTAATTTTCTACCACATTCTGGCATTACCAATTTTGTGTGTGTTATTTAATTCCCACAACTGCAAACCAGATGTGCTTAATTATTTTCATTTTGCATTTAGGACAATTATGACACAGATAATCTAATAAATAGAGACAAAAATTTTGAATACAGGCTTTACTTGCCTTGATACTTTGCATTTCCCTCTATCTCCACTGTCACCACTCAGAGCTTTAGAACTGCTTATGAAGGCTCTGCGGAGTTGTTACAGATAATCAAGAGTAAACCCTCTCTTTTTAGAGAGCCTAACAGCAAAGCAGCTACCCTCAAACTGTTAGCTACCCTCAAACTGTCATATTTCTGAGAGTTAAGTTTAGGTTTTGTTTGCTTGTTTTTAAGATTTTAGCCATAGGGCACATGTACTCACTGGAGAGAGACAGAGACAAAGAGAGAGTAAGAAATCACTCCTCTCCTTTCCCACCTGATGGAGGGATGGCCACACTGCCATTGATTTGAGTTTGGATACTTTTGTTTTAATACCTCATCTTTTAATGTATGTGTGAATGTATTACCAGTAATAACCAAGGAGCAACCTCTACATATGAGTGCCAGATATTTTACAGAAAGACTAGGCAAATGCAACATACATACAAGGTCCCTTATTTTCTACTGTGTTTTTTTTCCCATCTGATTATTTGCTCACTTCTATTTTTATTTTTCTGTACATGATTGATTTTTTTTCACTGTTTCTTCCTATCCTAGGGCCTTATCACCTTACATTTTCATCAACTTTTGGCATTTTATTATTATTATTTTTTTTACTATTTCATTTTACTCATTTGTTTATTTATATATTTATTTTAATTTGATCAGAGAGGGAGGGAGAGAGAGAGTGAGCGAGAGAGAGAAAGCGAGAAAGCAAGCTGCCAGGTCTGGAACTTGAGTTGCGGTGGGCTATGTGGGGAGTCCAGCGCCCTTAATCACCATGCCACTTGCTGACCTGGTATTTTCTTAATCATTAAACATTCAACCAATACCTACTTAAGATGACAATGATTAAAACCAAGAAAGTATTTTAGAGAATTATTTTCTATATCCTACAGATCCTCACTGTATGGTTCTGTCCATATTGATCTAAGTATCTCCTGTGATAATATTTTATCTTGGAACTTATCCAGTTTAAAAAATAAACTTTCATGTATAAATGTGTTCCATGAATATCTTTTAACATTTTCAACAGTGCTTAGTATTCACAACAGAAATGCTATTTTCTTGTTTTAAAAAAAATTATCAGTAATTTCACAAATTACTTCATTTGAAAGCAGAATTTATAAGACATAAGGAAAGAATATAGTTAAAGGACATTCATAAGGGTATAGTGGTTAAGTATGAGGGATCTTTAGAAAGTTCATGAAAATATGTGCATTATGAGAAAACTATGCATGGATATAAAAATTTTTTGCACCAAAATGAACATGAACTTTAAGTTTATTTTCCACAAAACTTCTGAAGTTCCTTTCAGCCATAGTATATACTTTTCCAAAACCCTAAGATATTCCCAGTTTTTTTTTTTTTTTTTGAGAGAGATTTTTGCTATAGGGCGCATGTGCTCGCCAGAAAGACAGAGACAGAGAGACAGAAAGCAAGAAATCACCCCCAAGGGGGATGACCATGCTGCAATCCCTTCCCCTCCATTCTCCTCTCAGGATCTTGGGCACCCACGCACACGCACCCGGTGTGAGTTTAAGCCACCGGGTCCTGGACTCAAACTGTGGTCAACTACATGGGAGTCCAGTGACATAGCCATTACGTCAACTGCTGGTCCCTTCCCAGGTAAGTTGTTTTGACATAGGAGCTTGATTTCATAAATGACTCATAAAGAAAGTATATTCCTAGTTTCCATGTTGTATCACCAAAGCTTCTATAAATAATGCAGAGATTGCAGCCAGCTGGTGCTGCAGTGATTAAGACGCTGGATTCCCACATGGTCTGAGACCTGCACATTGGTTGCTTGTACCTATGTGCCCAAAATCCCAAGAGGAGAATAAAGGCGAATGAACTGTTGCAGGCATGCCATCCCCTGCGGGGGAATGATTTCTCACTTTCCTTCTCTCATAAATGCATGTGCCCTATAGTAAAAACCTAAAAACAAACAAACAAACAAACAGAAATTATACTATAGTACACATCTTTCTTTTCAGAATGATCTTGGTTATAGTGCATGTGCATTTGCCAGAGAGAAAGTGAGAACTCACTCCCTGGGGGGATGATCATGCCACAGTCCCTTCTCCTTCATTCTCCTCTTGGGATCTTGGGCATGCATGCACACATGCCTGGAGTGAACTTTAAGCTGCCAGGTTCAGAACTCGAACCATGGTCAACCACATGGGAGTCTAGTGACATCACCATTAGGCTATCTGCTGGTCCCAGTACACATATTTTTATTGCTACATAGGTTTCAAACCTCATAAATAGTTATTGCATCAACTTTTTTTTTGAGCAAATATTTCTTCCTTTAGCTACTGTTTTTGTATCCCAGCAATAGATCAGAAAACTGTAATTTTTGTTAATTTTCTTATAATACCTGAAAATACATTTATTTGCATATATACACACAAAGTTATCTATTAAAAACTAGTTTAGGGGTAAACAGGAATCAACAGTTACTGCTCATTATAGTACCTAAGGTGGTAATTGATACATCAGAGAGAAAATTTTAAACATTTATGAAATTTAAGTAATATTTAAAGGCATTAAGCTTAGGCAATAGGAATATATTTGTGATCAGATGGGCAGGTCACTAATCTGTTAGAGTTTGTCATCTACAAGTGAATATAGACACTTAGATGATGAGTTACAGCATTGTGTGATCTACACTAGTGACAGGGTGCATACAACTCAGATTTTGAAGTACAGGAAGTTTCCTGTAGGATAAGACAGCTAAAGTAAGAATACTGAATATGAAAAGGAGTTAATTAAGGGAACAGAGAGAGAAGAAGGAAGCATGCAAAAAGGAAACTGTCTCATTTGAAGAACTGAAAATTGTTTAGAATTTGTGGTACATAGAAGATTCAGTGAAAGATAAATAAATACTTTTAAAGCTGGAAACTAAGCTTGTAAGCTTTGTAAGCTACAGTGAGGGTCATAGAACTTATTTTTTGCATATGCAGTAGAGTTATGGAAACAGAAAATGACAGAAGATTAAAAGACTACTTGGCTACAGTGAATAAGCCTTAATTGGGAAGCATATTAGATTCAATGACTATGGACCCAAATGAGACAAAGACAGAGGTTCTTGTCAGACATACTCATGACAATAGGTTTACACATATTTTAAGCATTATTAGATTCCATCATACCTAGAAATACAACAAAAAGTGTAGATTTGAACTCGGGAAGTAAAGAAAGGCATAAAACTGAGTAATTAGGATGAGACTAGCTAACTATGAAGTTGGAAAGATTATGAGGAGTAAGAGAAGAAGGGTTACCAGAGGAAGATGGAAGTCATCCATCCAGTCAGTGGAGTAATTCAGGGCAGCCAAGAGTGGCAGACGTGAAAATACCAAGATAAAATATTAGCTAAATTTTGCAAGCAGAAAGTTACAGGCAGAAATGCATATTCTAGTGGTGTTCAATGTTTTCTTTTAAGGGAAGATTCTTTCACTAAGTTTGACCACAGTCTAAAATTATTAATACTCAGGACTTTTCCTCTTCTTTTGATTTGTTCTTATGCCTACCAAGCACACTTTCCATTCTAGTTATGTTTGAGTAAGATCATGCTCCTCTCAGTGGGCGAAGTGATTAGATTCCCTTCATTTCAAAAATAACCTATTTGCATTAAAATGTTTAGGTGAGGGAGGAAAAAAATAACAGGAAGGTGCCACTCCCCCATTCCCTTTCTAACCAATGTTCATTATAAAATCATGCATTTTGAAGTTACTGTCACGGAACTTCATTTTCTAAAATGTTCATAAGCTATAAAAACACATATTTTATTATGTGATAAAGTATCTCTCCTCCCTTCCACTACTACTGGGTTGATGACTTGTCTAAATAAGCAGTTGTCAAAAGGAAGACAAGGGAATGAGGAGAAACCAGTCAGACATGACCCGTATTGGAAGCACTTATTTATTTCGTGTGTGCTATATTTCTTTTAGGCTTTGCACATTTCGTTTATTTTCTTGCTCGGCATCTGTTTGTTCACACTGTCCTTTGTCACTATCTGAAACCTTGTTCATGGCGGGTGTATGAACAGCAGTTTGTGTGGTATCTGTCTACTAGCCATGGGAGAGTTGCTTAAACTCTGAGCTAGCGCTTCTGTGCCCTAGCTCCAGAAACCTAAAAAAAAAGGACAGAACTTCTTTGAAGCTTTCTTTAAAAACCAAAAAGTGAGGGTGTATCAAGGATATAGGGTAGAGGCATTCTGGGCAGAAAGGGATTTTTGAAATTGTTTTTCAGTTCATCTATGAAAAGAGAGCTCTAAGGTGCTAAAAAGTTGGCATTTGAAATGGGAAGCAGAGAAGAATGAATAATAGCTGCTATATCTTTATTCACAAGCCGAAGCTTCAGAGTAATGGTATACCGTTTCTATTACTTTCTTGTTTGATATCAGTTAAAAAGACAGTTTTCCTTCCCCCCATTTCTTTCTTCTCTCTAACAGAGGTACGTTCCATTATGTATAGATATGAACCATTTGATCTTTATATGAGGAAGCTCAGAGGCAGCTAAGCTACTTAATTGCAATACTTCTAGTTTATCTGATTATCTTTTTGCCCAGTCTGTTTTCTTTCAATTTGACCTTCTTCCATGTCTTACATAGCTACTCCAAGTCCTATGTGGAGGTAGGCTATAACCAAATAAATCTGATTTTAAGTATGAGATTCTGATAGTTATAATACTAATTTTTTGAAAGGAAATTTCAAGACAAATTTTAATAACCACCACAATTAATCCCTTTCTGCTCCATCTAGAATATTTTGATAATTAGAATCATATGTGAAAATGACCTAAAACAGTGCTCTCAATGTTACATATTCCTTACTTTGGGTCTTAGTATACTGCAGTTTAAATAATAAATGTGATTCATTCAGATAAATGTAGATCTCACATTACTGTAGTGGAGCTCCTAGCTAGTCCATTAGCTAATGCCAATACTTTCACTTGGAAAATCATAATTATTCAGGAAGTCATAGTTTCTTCAAGACGCCCTCTGTTCACTTTACCTTATGAGACCTGTATATAATAGAAAAAGCTCCAGTAAATAGAAGTTTAGGATACTCCTGCATAATAATAAGTAAAAATCTCTTCTTTTTCTCCTCCTTCTTTTTAAAGACCTGTAAATTCACTTATTCTTTCAGTCAAAGGAGTCTATTTATTAATACCTGACCACAGTGTAAATTTGTCATAAAGTTAAACAGAATTTATTAAGAAATTTAAAGGTATTTGAAAATATTCAAGTTGTAGACTCCATAGAATTTTGTAATTAGAAGAGAACCACGATAAGTATCTACTACAACCATTCTTTTTTGGAGATGAACAAAAACTGTGGCGAAGAGAAGTTAAGAGAATTCTCTAAATTGCAAAAGTTATTTCACAGTAGAACAAGAACACAGAACCAGTACACTTTTATCATTCCATTTTTAGTTAGCAAAGAAAGTATGCTTTAAAAATTGTATCCCATCATTTGTATGTATGATGTGATATTTCTGATGACGTGTCTTCTTTTGTTCTCTTTAGGTTTTATTTACAGAAAGTTTTTCTCCTGTCTGGTCTAAGTGGATAACTTCTTTCTAGTACATAGACATGATGGTCAGACTTACAACAGAGCTCTATATGCACTGGAAAAAAAAGTATTTTTCTTATGGAAAGTCATTTTAACAAATGCATCTTTATATGGATCTCTTACTTTGTGTTTTGGAGTACAAAAGCAATGGTGTACCACAGCAAATAAATCAACTGTCACAACGTGGAGTAAGATTCTGTTTCCTAGAAAAGCATGTCAGTTTCTACTTTCCTAGAAACACAACATTTTAGTAGTGTTTCTGATTGTGTCATAAAAGACACAAATTTTGTTATTAGTGTATTGTTTTAAATGATATTAGGA
>NW_006160142.1:2838629-2868464 GCF_000334495.1 Tupaia belangeri chinensis | reverse complement strand
AAAATAACTCCTTACCTACCCTAGGTTTATCACTACAGGCTATAGAATGAAAGGTAGATTAACAATGAAAGAGCATACCCATTTATTTAATGCATCAATGGAAAAAAACAAACTCTGTAAAATATTAAAACAAGTTTATACTATGCCAATTTGAGTGACTACAGTTCCGAGAAGCATACTCTCAAGAATCCTTGAGGAGTGTTTTCTACATGGCCAACTGAGTTATGGCAGATCTACATTTTAGAAAATCAGAGGTTACAATCAAAGTTGTAAATCAATATTTGGATGTTAACCATTGGTTTGACCTGAAGACGTTATCTTGAAGCAGGGGGCTTGCTTATAGATCATAGGTAGATTTAGAAATATTTTAGTTTGTTATTGGCTAAAAGAGCAAATTTGAAACTTGGAATCATCAGATAGGAAGGTCTAAGTTTAACCTTAGCATAGATAAAGAAGTTTACTAATCATGTGATGTCATGCCACAGTCAGAATATGAGAAGTGAGCCAAAGTGACTGAGGCTACATGACCTGCTTAGTAAGAATGACAACATGTTGTTCCCTTGGCTTCTCAGTGAGGAATTTCAGAACATAGGAAATGTGGCCAGAGACTAGCCCTCAAATGTAAGTTTATGTGACATGGTAGTCTTCATGAGGAAATGAAGACCTGAAGAAATGATTAAACCTGTGTATATTGATGCTATAAATGATGAAGAATATATTCATAGAAAAATACAAGACAAAGGGAATATTATCTAATGGAAATAACTTTGGGATACTTGGCAATATGTTACTTTAATTTCTGTGTCCCTTCATATTCAGAGATAAGGATGTTCTATACCTCTAGGTGTCAGGAGGGCAGCTCTCACTGCACGGTCTTATGACCTGCTTTAGGGGAAGTTGACAAAAATCTTTTTAGGATTTTTTTTTTTTTTTTTGTCATAGGGTGCATGTACTCACCAGAAAAGAGAGAAGGAAAGTGAGAAATCACTTCCTAGGAGGGATGACTACACTGCAGTCCCTTCTTTATTCTCCTATCAGGATATTGGGCACGCATACCCACATGCCCAGTGTGGTTTTTTCAAGTTGTTCGGTCCGAGACTCAAACCATGGTTGGCCACGTGGGCGTCTAACACCTCAATCACTATGCCACCCTTTCTTAGGTTTTATGACATGCATAAGGGAAGAAGAGTTGGGGAAAGTAAGAGTGACCTTACTGCTTCTGCAGTTTGCAATATGCAAAAGTGGCATGTTTTCAGGTAGCATGTACTGAACCTCATCATTAAGTGTAAATTTTATTTTTTTCTTATCAAGAATTAAATAGGGAGCCATCAGGTTGCTTGGTGGTTAAGGCATTGGACTCTCATATGGCATATCACGAATTAAATAGGGAGCCATCAGGTTGCATGGTGGTTAAGGCATTGGACTCTCATATGACCAGACCACCGTTAGAATCCTGGACTTAGTGGCTCAAAAATCATTCTGGGCATGTGTGTGTGTGTGTATGTACCCAAAATGTTGAAAATGGAGAAGGTATTGTAGCGTGACTATCCCCCAACGGGGTAATTTCTCACTTTCTCTGTCTCTCTCCAGCAACTACTTGTGCCCAACAGCAAAAGACTAAAAAAAAAGAATGAAATAATACTATTTCTCATATTTGAAAAGAGCATGAGTGGTGGACAGTTTATGCTTTATAATGTTTTCTGTGCCTTAATTTTATTAAAATGAAATCCAAATGCTCTAAGAAGATTATTTGAAAAAAATAGTATGTTTAATTGATCTTCCTTTAGGGGCCCTCACTAAAACTGTTGTAGGAGTTCAAAGCCTAAGTGATTCATTCATTCCAATCTTAATAAATGTGTGTATCTGTTTTTTATTTTAAGTACAGTATAGTGCAATAATGAAATTAAGTTTGCAGATAAAAGAGTTGCAGATGCTCTTTTATCAAATTGCTCTTTTGGAAAAGCACCAAGGGGATGATGTTCTACATTTGATGTGTGTGTGTGTGTGTGTGTGTGTGTGTGTGTTGTTCTGGCTTGCATTTGAACTCCTGCTCATTAAAGTTCTAGTAATACAATTGCCTTCTCTAGAAAAATGAAATCCCCCCCGTCCCACCCTGTGAATCTACCATTGTGCATATGTGGTTGAAACCATATGGAGGCAGTAAACTTGATTTGAGCTTTACTCTTTTTTACTACACAAAGCATTCGTTCAGCCCTGAAGATATTCTAAAATAAAACACAAAACCTTTTCACTCACCACATTAGGAAGGTCTTATAATCCTCTTTAGCCATTATCACACTTTCTAATGGTGTTTGGCTGTGAGCTCTTGCATCCTTGGAAGTTTCAGCTCTGGTGTTCTATGCTCTGCTTTCAAATTACAACATGTGTCTGGTCTAACAAGGATCAGAAATGAAGCCCCTATGTGATGTGGAAACAGAAAAATAGAGGACCACAAGTCATGGCTACTGCATGTTTTCTATCATTTGTCAGTTTTTATTAATAATTATAATTTTTGTAGTATTTAGTTTTCAACTGAAAATTGGCAAATCAAATTGGGGTTACAGGATTAAGTCCAACTTTTTCACCCAAAGTATCTTACTTAAAGTATCAGAATTAAGGAGCTAAATAAGTTAGAAAGCAAGTAATTTCTCCCTTAATTCTAATTACTTCCTATTTTTTTTTCAGTCCAAGATAGGCATTTAGTTCTCAATCATGAAACATCTTTATTGGATCCTTTCACTTTTTTTTTCCCAGAAATGGTTGCATTATCTCTTTTTACGTTACTACTTTTATCCATAGGATAGTAATCCTGTAATATTAGTCATAGCAATTTCAGAGAAAGTAAGGACTGAATAAAATAATTCATGCTTTGAATGTATACTTTCACAGCACTTATTATATGCTGTGTACTGTTGTAGGATCTGAGACTAGAAGCATGTAAAGATGAAGTGCCACTTTTATGGGTATATTCAGGTAAGAAAGCCAGGTAATAAAGAAATAAATCAGTAAGGGTGTTGTATAATATAATGTCAGAAATGGCAAGTCCTAAGGAAAATTAAAGCAGGATAGAGATATAAAGAATGGATAAGAAGCATTACTATTAGATTTTGTAGTATTTAGTTTTCAACTGAAAATTGGCAAATCAAATTGGGGTTACAGGATTAAGTCCAACTTTTTCACCCAAAGTATCTTACTTAAAGTATCAGAATTAAGGAGCTAAATAAGTTAGAAAGCAAGTAATTTCTCCCTTAATTCTAATTACTTCCTATTTTTTTTTCAGTCCAAGATAGGCATTTAGTTCTCAATCATGAAACATCTTTATTGGATCCTTTCACTTTTTTTTCCCAGAAATGGTTGCATTATCTCTTTTTACGTTACTACTTTTATCCATAGGATAGTAATCCTGTAATATTAGTCATAGCAATTTCAGAGAAAGTAAGGACTGAATAAAATAATTCATGCTTTGAATGTATACTTTCACAGCACTTATTATATGCTGTGTACTGTTGTAGGATCTGAGACTAGAAGCATGTAAAGATGAAGTGCCACTTTTATGGGTATATTCAGGTAAGAAAGCCAGGTAATAAAGAAATAAATCAGTAAGGGTGTTGTATAATATAATGTCAGAAATGGCAAGTCCTAAGGAAAATTAAAGCAGGATAGAGATATAAAGAATGGATAAGAAGCATTACTATTAGAGGTGGGGGATCATAATAAGCCTTCTGAGAAGATGACATTTCCACAAACAAGAAATACGTTGTTCTGGAGCAGAGTGACCAATAGAGTGCAACAGGCGTGAAGTGAAAGTATGCTCCAATGCTCTGGCAAGATCCTGGAGGCCAGAGTGGCTTAGCGTAGTGAACAGAACAGAGATTCAGAGAGGTTGGCATAGGGGATTGATGACATAGAATTCATCAGCCACAGTATGAACTTTGAGTTTTATTCTAAATTCGGCAGGAAACCATTGAAATATTTGAAGAAAAAAAAAAAAAAAGGAGTGATACGGTTTCTGAGAGAACAGATGGTAGGTGCACTAGTAGAGGCACCAGGGTATCGCCACCTGTGATGATGAGCTAGGATAGTAGTGGAGGGAATAGGAAAACTGGTATGTGTTGAATGCATGTGTTTTGGAGGCAGAGTTAACAGAATTTGCTGCTTGTTTGTACTGTAAGGTGGAAAGGAAAGGAGAGTCAGGGAGGGCTCCAAAATGTTGACCCTTAGGATCTAGATGAGTGTCAAGGAGGAACTCTGAGGAAGGAGTGCCCAGAGCTATGCTTGTCACATAGAAGATGTCAAAGAGCATTGCTGCTTTTCTCTATTTCTTTGGCCTAAGTGCGCAAGCCTCTTAGAAACACGCTCACTATCAATGACCTTCTTTCTAAATTAAACTGGGAGAAGGCAAGGGCCATTATCTGTTTAGCATCCCGTGTCATATCCATGTTGTACACTAGTATATAAAAGACATTTAGTACATGTTTTCTGTTGAATACACAGATAAGTGAAAGTAATTACAGTGGACCAAAGAAGACAAAATAATATGAATTAATGGATTATTTAGTTAATATGGTGTCTACTTGCCTTCTTCAACTCTTGGGTGCAATGTTACCAAATGGCACAAAGGATTAATACCAGAGGTGAGGACTTACTTAGTGTGGCAGGGATGCTGTAGGAATGTTTAGTGTTCTTCAGGGTAGAGCCTTTGGAAGCATACCCTGTTACAACAAATAATGGTATCATTGGAAGCCTTTTTTTATAAATTATTTTTTCAATAAGATACTGAGTATCTTAGTCAATTTTAGTTTTAATTTTCTGAAAAGACCTTGATATTACTACTAACCCAAGCACTTTTAGTCAATCTTCTGAGTATTTAATGTATTCCAGGAACTGTGTCTAACATTGGGCTAACTATGTTATTAATTTTTTCCTGTGTTAATTTAAGAACTGTTTCTAAAATTGATGCTATACGCTATATGCAAAATAAAGTCCCTGTTTAGAAGGGATTCACATTATTGTGGTTGGTGTATGTATGGTATGAAAGCTTGTAAAATACTTGGAAATGTCACTCATTTATTTATGGGATATTAAAATATATATCAATACCATTTTACCAAAATTTCTCCTTTTTTTTTGCTAGAGGGTGCATTAGCTCACCAGAGACACTGAGAGAGCAAAAGAGATAGAAAGTGAGAAATCACCCCCCTACTGGGATGTCACAATGCAGTCTCTTCTCCATTCTCCTCTCAGGATTTTGGGCATACATGTACATGCACCCAGAGTGAGTTTCAAGCCACTAGGTCCAGGATTAAAATCGCAGTCAGCCATGTGGAAGTCCAGTAATGTAATCATTGTGCCGTCTACCTGGTCCCAAAGATTTTTTTTTTTTTTTGAGAGGTTTTTGCTATAGGGTGTGTGCACTCGCCAGAAAGACAGAAAGAGACAGAGAGACAGAAAGCGAGAAATCACGCCCCAGGGGGGATAGCCATACCACAATCCCTCCTCCATTCTCCTCTCAGGGTCTTGAGCATGCACGCACACACACCCAGCATGAGTTTAAGCCACTGGGTCCTGACTTGAACCGCGGTGGACTACATGAGAGTACAACGACATAGCCATTACGCTAACTTCTGGTCCCGATTTATTTTCTGATCTTAACATTAATAGTTTTTTTTTTTTAAATGGAACATCTTAATAGGTGCCAAACATATGCTAAACCCTCAATATGCATATCCTCATGCAGTAATATACTTAATTGCATTTCTCTATGTTATTTCCAGCCAAAATTCCATTTTGAAAACCTATTAGAATCAAAAATGATAGAGTATGATTCATTATCTTGAAGTAATAAAACAGTATGAATTGTAAGTAAACGAATGTAAATCATTTTAGCATTTCCATTAATGTAAAAGGCAGTTTGATTGTAAAAGATTTTTCTTGGATGTTATACAGGAAATGTCTCCTGTATTTCAACATCTTATTTGCAGTGGCAGTCTAGTTAGCACAGGAGGTTTTAATTTTGGACACCCAGAGCTGAAAAATATCTGATGTTACTGTAGTGTGTGCGTGTGCATGTGTGTGTGTGAGTGTGTTTGTGATTAATAGTATTTTACATATCAGTATAGTCTCAGTCTAGAAACTTACTGAGATTTTTTTCAATTGAAAAACTGATTTAAAAATAATAGTATTGTAGTTAATAGGCAGTTTAAACAGAAAGGGATGAACTAACATGTAACTTTCCTAAAATTGGAAGATGTTGATGTAAACAACCTTTGGTCTCTTGTCCTCTAACTGTTGTTGACATTGACCTTGTTCGTATTCTCCAGACCAAATTTGGCATTTTTGGAGACTACATTTGCTCTGGTAGTCTTTTTTTTTTTTTTCATCTTTTCTACAAATCCCGAAATCTCATTGGCACATTACAATATCAAAACATATAAGTGATATAAGTGTGTAAGCAATCCACATCTTACTTAAGAAGGTGTATTTATTATATGTTGGTCTTCAAAATTACTGTTTTAATTATTCTAAATTAAATTATTCAAATAAAAAGAATGTTTTCCCTTTAACTTTTTAAATCTCATAGATATTTCCTTAGGAAAATAAAAATGTGGTTACAAAATTGAATACAGTTTTGAAAACTACGTATTTAAAGGGGACCAGTGGGTGGCATGGTGGTTAAGGCACTGGACAATCCCACATGGCCAACCAGGGTTCAAGTCCTGAATCTGGTGGCTTGCTTTCTCACCTCCTCTCTCTCTCACTCTCACCCTCTGTCTCTCTCTGGTCAAACTAAAAAATAAATGAATGAATAAATAAAATAAAATAAATAAGTATAAAAAACCCCTACGTATTTAAAGAAATTAGTATGAATTTGTATGCATATATGCAGACAGTCATGCAATTCTAGTGTCTTATTACAACTTTTTAAACTCCAGGAACCATAACAAAGAGAAAAATCTTCATAGATCCATTTCCAATCTTTTTTTTTTTTTTTTTGCTATAGGTTGTGTGCACTCACCAGAAAGAGACAGAGAGAGACAGAAAGTGAGAAATCACCCTTCCGAGGGAGATGGCCATGCCCCACACCACAATCCCTTCTGCTCCATTCTCCTCTTGTGATCTTGGGCACGCATGCACATGCGCCCAGTGTGAGTGTAAGCCACCAGGTCCAGGCCTCGAACCGTGGTCGACTACATTGGAGTCCAGTGACATAGCCATTACTCCAACTGCCGGTCCCCCCATTTCCCTCCTTAAATGAAACTTAAAGTAAAATTATAACAGTGAAAGAGACAGAAATTCCAGCACTGTGTGAGCCTTTGTATGATGCTTATACCACTCTCATGTGTTTGGTAAGACCTACATTATTTGAAGATACCTAATATCAAGGGCATCTGTGCAGTGTAGTTTTTAACTTTCCGGCTTCTATAGCAGTGAAAGGTAAGAGAGGAGGAGGTTGGAGTAACTGTTGAGATGAGTTCTAGCTTAGCCAGTTCCTTGGCTATCTGCATTTGAATAAATCCTAAATACAATTTTCTTGTCTATGAAAGGAGGAGGTTGGTCTGGATGATTTCTAAGATTCGTATTGTCTAACAGTAGAACCATGAAGATATCAATTTGTGGAAAGCCAAAGGCCATGTAAATATAACTTTCAGATGTGAACTCAATGTTTGTGTTTTTTTTCCGAGCTTGTTTTCATTATCACTGCTCTTTTGACACTAATTAAATATGTGACAAAGTATATAGTCATATGCAAATAAAAACACATACTACTTACAAATAATAAGCTAGTTAAAAACTGGCCTTGTGCTTATTCAAAGAGATTCAACTTATATATATATATATATTACCCCCTCCATCCTCTGTCAAACTGCTTGTTTATCAACTTCCAAAGAATTGATTATTTTATTTTCTCTTCTATTCATGAAATCCTGGTATGTTGTTATCATTATTATTAAATTCATGCACATGAGGGAGAGAGAGAGAGATGCACTCATGATAGGGTTTCCTCCAGCAGAGATTCCCTTTCCTTAGCCTTCCAGCTTTTTGGAATCTTGGGTATGCACACATGAACCAGGCATGTTTTCAGACAGATCTTGTATATGTGTATATGAAGCCACATGGCTTCCAGCACCAACTTCACCATGACGATAGGTCAACAGATGGCGTATTTTTAAGATACATTCTTGCAGAACTTGTTCACTGTTCATTATAAAAAATGTATGTATTCCACAAGGCCAAGACTTCCTCCTTTCTTATAGCCTTTATTCACCAACGTTTGGACTTTGAAGACCATATCTATTTAAATACTGATCTACTAAAATCATTGGATTTGTTATAAAACTTCAAGTTTTTATCTTCAAGATACCTTCCTACCCTGAAAAAAAATGCATGAAGATAACAGCTGGAGATTAAAGAATGAAGGGTTTTAAAGCATCTGAGGCCTTTGCTTAGTCATCCAAGAATTATAGCTGTGAATCTTTTGAGCTGGCCTGCTACATTTAACACCAGGACTTGTCTGCAGATACATTTATCCTTGACTGAAAAATAAACTACTGGATGGAAGGCAGCATTTATTTAAAATCCACTGATACATTCTGAAATTCTGATCTTCAAATGCTGTTCTCCCAGTTCTAGGCCTCCCTGAATGCTTACCTTTTCAGTGTGACCGTGGGGTTGTCATTATTACTTTGTTTCAGGTGTCTTCATTTGGAAAAGTAGAAGGTGGGACTAAATGACCTCTAAGATCTCTTTCAGCTTGATAATTCATTATTTTCAGTTTAGCCACTTTTGTCGGCCCCTAAAGCAATGCAGCTTGCCCCCAAATGAATAATAAGTGACATGCTGATTGATAGCTTGGGCCTCCGTGTAGATGCTCCTATCGATATATTTCTTCCTAAAATGATCTTTTATATTCAAGACTATTTCTCTATACTTCTTTAGAACTGAGCATAAACACTTTTCTTCAAGCTCGAGTGATTTTAATATTTAAAACAAAATCACGTTGAGAATGAATTTTGAAGAGAAGAGTAAAAGGCCCAGTCTAAGTGTATCACTGTTCATATTTGATTACCAAGTAAAGTTCGGTTATTTTATCCTATGCTTGCTATACCTTTCAAAAAGTTAATGTTGCAGTTGTTCTTGTGTGTAACTTAAAACCCTCTTTCGAATGTATACCTTACAAAAACTCAGATATGTGTTCTTACTTGTGTGATTTATACCATTCATAACTTTGATATAATTACCTGTTAATATTTATTGAACATTTCCTGGATGCACAGCACAGAACAAATGCATTCTCCAGTAGTAAATGCATTGAAATTAGAATTTCTCTTTATGGAGAAGACGCTGTAAAATCATTTCCCTGAATACGATGAAATTGTTGTAGATTATATATACGCTTACATACTTGGCTTATATATTCTGCTCTGTCTCTCCTACTATTTTTTCCCCTAGACAGGAAATATGGAAATCTGTCCAAATCTGAATGCTTTAGACAAGGTGATTAAGTTTAACTAGGAAACTTGAATGTAGGCTATCTCTTATTTAAATCAGTATTTTTCTTACCATGAATGTATTCCTTCAAGAACAGAAGGTGAAGTATAACTGAAATTTAGTCTTCATGTGATTTATTGATTTAGAGTGTGTGTGTGCAATTATTAGCAAAAAGACAGACTACCTGGGTTATAGTATACAACAATGATCACTTTGTTTCACCTAAATTTCAGTCTTCTCACCTGTGAATAGAAACAATGATAATCCCTATTCTGAAAGTCTGTGATGAATGATAAATATGAAATGTTTATAATTGTGTCTTACATAATGAATACAGTGAAGAAAATCTAAAACTTGTATTTTAGATTGTATTGGTGTGTACTTTGAGAATTAAAGTGAGTGTTCTGGAAAGATTAGTTAAAATAGTGAGAGTAGGAAAATAGAAGAGTTGAAGATTAAAATATACATTACCTGGGTCAGCAGATGGCATGGAGGCTAAAGTGCAGGATTTCACATGGCCGACTGCCTGGTTAGAGTCCTGAACCCAGTGACTTAAAAATCATACCAGGTGTGTGAGCATGTGTACCCAAAATCTCAAGTGGAGACTGGAGGAGATGGGAGTGTGGTATGGCCATCCTCCATGGGGGGGTGATTTCTCACTTTTCCTTTCTTTCTCTCTTTCTCTCTCTCTCGTGAGCACATGTGCTGTATAGGCAAAAATTGAAAAAAAAATAGAATGTATGTATGTATATACATCACTTAACAACAATTTACAAAATGTGTGAGATTATCCTTTAAAACACAATCATAAACATTTACCTCTTGCCAATGAATAGTTTGGATAAAGAACAGTGGAAAATGTTCTATATAATTGCAGTGTGAAGAAACCTTTGTAAATAGTGTGTACAGTAGTTTACTGTGGATATTAAAATGGTCTATTGGGCAAACTTGGTTGCGTAGAATCTAGAATTATACTAGTGTTCTCCTTACATTGTACTTTATCAGAAAGGCAAAATATTTTAGCATGAGCAATGTGTGTGCTGGCAACTTTTAAAGTGGAGCTGACAAAGAATTTGGATAATAGTTCAGTAACTCAAAGAATTATAACAAGTTTAAGAACTAAGTCCTAATTAATAGAATGAAGTTTTTTTGAAACAAAATTTCAGGTACTAACTAATGAAAGAAAGGTATAAAGGGTTGAAGTGATAGAAATGTAAAGGAAAAAGGAAACTAAGCCTCAATGAGAACCTCAAACAGAAGATAAAGAAGCAAGGTAGGTACTGTAATTTTTAGTTCATGAAAAATTGTATTGTATTATATTGTTAGCCCTAGACTAACTATATACAGATAGTATACATCATTATTCAGTAAGATCAGGGCTTTAGGGAGCCAGCAGGTGGCATGGTGGTTAAGGTGCTAGACCCCTAAGTGGTTGACTACGGTTTGAGTCCTGGATTGTGTGCCTTGAAAATGATGTTAGGCGTGTGTGCATGAGTGCCTAAAATTCCAGAAGGAGAATAGAGGAGAAGGGATTACAGTGTGTCCATCCCCTCTGGGAGATGATTTTTCATGTTTTCTCTCACTGTCTCTTTCTGCCTCTCTCCTGTGAGTGCACTTGCCCTGTGTCAAAAACCTAAAAAAAAAAAAAAAAAAAAAAAAAAAAGGCTTCAGACTATCTCTTTTAAATATTTAGTGATTACCCTCCTTGTAAATAATTAATATGTAATTATATTCTCCCATAACTATCATCTTTTTCCCACATAAAGGCACTCACTGCACACGTACACACACACATACACAAACACATTTCAGATACTTTCCTGTTGATGTCTTTTTTTAAATCTTTTCTCTCTATATTTAAGTTTTTTGTTTGTTTTTTAGAGGTTTTGACCTTAGGACAGTGAGCTAGCTGGAGAGAGAGAAATAGGGAGAGAAAAAGTAAGAAGAAATGTGAAAAATCACCCCCCTCTTCCAGGAGGGATGACCATGCTACAGTCCTTTCTCCATTCTCCTCTAGGGATCTTGGGCATGCACGCACACATGCACACATGCCCAGCATGAGTTTCAAGCCACTGGATCAGAACTTGACCTGCTGTGGGCCATTTAGGTGTCCAGCGATGTAATTGCTATGCTATCTGCTGGCCTCTACATTTAAGTGTTTTAAGTGTAAATTATAGAGATAGCTTAGTCCATGTAGCTCTTTGGTGATTAAAAAAAATCAGTTGTGAGTCTAGCTGTGGTGTAGTGGTTACATCGCTGGACTCCCATATGGTGGATCATGGTTCCAGTCCCATCTCTGGTGGCTTGTCTCACTGTCTCTTTTTCTCTGTGGTGAGTACATGCACTCTAAAAAAAAAATCTCTAAAAAATAAACAAACAAACAAAAATTCACTGTCACTTTACTTGGTAAATTTGACTTCATATTGCAGTAACCTACAGCATGTCAGTAACTTCCGAAGTCATTTAGTTGCATTAACACTGTTATATTGGCCCACCTGCCTTAACTAATAAACATCAGTTTTATAATTATTCCCATAAACCTCTTCTGGTCCCAGTTTTACTAAAGAAATGTGGATAGTTTCTAGGCTATTTTAAAAATAATAATAAAAGAAAGAAAGCTACAGTAAGAAAACAAGCTGAGTTGTTCCTGGATGAGTACACCAAACACAAAAGTAATTGAAATAGAGGTGATGTATATTGAATTTCTTTCTCATTAAACCAGTGTCCTGATTTTCATTATACCTTCTTAATTCTCATAAGGCCCTCCCTGATTTCTTTCAGATTTTGCCAACAGCTTATTTTCATAATATGTAGCATCCTGACTCCAATGAGCTGTGCTGTGCTATGCTTTTTATAAGCACAAAGTCTGTTTGGAGCCCTCAGATTCATTGATGTACCAATTGATATTTTTTCTCGTAGGCCTACTGTGTGCAAGGTGATGAGGGAGGTCTTTTAAAGGACAGGTCTTTTAAAGACCTGGTCATGCATAGCTAAAAAAAAGAAACTCTGAGGGGGAATATTTGCATTTAAATCTTTTCTACTGCTTACTATCTGTGTGATCTTGAACAAGGTTATTTAGCTTTTGAAAGCCTCATTTTGTGTTCTGTAAAATACAGCTAATGCTCAGATCTCCTTCACTAGTTGGTTTAAGGAATGAAAGAGACCACATGTAAAATGTGTAATCAACAATGTCATATCGGTGCTAGTTATGTTAACTAGTTTTTGGGGAATGCACACACACACACACAAACACACACACATGCATATATGCAGGTGTGTTTATGTATTGTATAATATAAATCATCCATATGTGCATGTGATGTGTCCCACTTTTGGGTCTTACATTGGGTACTCAAATGTTCATTACTTGGTTGAAGGATAGATTCAGATGTTGAGCAATTTATTATTATAAGTGTGTAGAGTAAGAACTATCTTGTTAAGGAAATCTTTACAAAAAGAGATAGTAACCAGGTCTCTTCTGCTGCTTCTCTCTCTCTCTCTCTCTCTCTCTTTGGTGGCAAGGCCTAGTGAAGATGGGAGGAAACTAATGTCTTCTGAATTTCATTCTCTCTTAACTTGGACTGAATCTTAGGCTTTTAGACTGAAATGAGTCATATATGTACACACTTGACCCATACTTTTCCTTTTTGATCTTATGATTTGAAAAAATAAATGAATAAATAAATTAATTAAAATAAAATAAAATAAAGTGCTTAGCAAATAATTGCAGAAATTCCAAAGCAGTCACCACATGGGAAACATTTCTAATGTGATCCTTTATTGAAATGGAAATTATGAGAATAGTTAACAATAAAAAGCTTTTATTGCATCTGTGCCTTTTAATAGCTTGTATTAAAAAGCTGTTTATATTTTAGAAGAATTTAACCCTTAAGGCACATTCCAAAGACATTAGATAATCTGTTTTTTTGGAAATTTAGAACATAGTTAATGTCAAAATATTTTCTGGTCCTGTTTTCCAAGTCTTCCTCATTCATGTGGGGAAGTCTCATAAACATGTGCAAAATCTACAAGTTTACTATTGAGATATATTTGGATGAATTAGAACAACAGAGAACAGTCAAAACACTAGTATAGGAGTAGAGACCAGCAGTTAGCGTAATGGTTATGTTGCTGGACTCCCATGTAGTCGACCGCGGTTCGTGTCCCAGACCCAGTGGCTTAAAACTCACACCGGGTGCATGTGTGTGCGTGCCCAAGATCCTGAGAGGAGAATAGAGGAGAAGGGATTGCAGCGTGGCCCCCTGGGGCATGATTTCTCCCTTTCTATGTCTCTGTCTCTCTCTGTCTGGTGAGCGTACATGCTCTATAGCAAAAACCTCTCAAAACAAACAAACAAAAAACACTAGTATAGGAGTAAAGATTATTTGAAAGGGAACCTACTCTGCTGAAGGTTTATTGACTCACTATTATAGCAGGACCACTATGTTGAATAAATCACTAATAATATACACCAGAAAGCTTATTTGCTTGGGCTTCTTGTTAAAATCAGCACTTGGTCCTCGTAAGCATGCATTTTATGAGAGGCTACTCCTGGGCCATTCTTTTCCACTTTTTAGGAGTGAGGTAGACAAAGTCATAAAGGATAGCCATTCACCTCATTGTATAAAAATATGTATATCTTCAGTGTGTCTTATTTAATTATCACATTACGTATGTGTGAGAGTTAAGAATTTCTTTTATCATTTCAAATTAAAGAATGAAACACAGGTTTCCTCAGGACAACAACCTGCCATTTCTTTAACTGAAAAAGCTACACCTGTCTCATTCACTACTGTACTCCTGTTTGCTAGCTAGGTGCACACAGCAGTTGCTCAAGAAGTTATTCTCCAAATGAATGAAAACTTGAACGGAAAAGTACAGAAACAAATGAAGACAGATCCAAAACAGAGACCCAGTTTTAGTGGATTTCCCAAGTTGCTTCTTTTCCCTGCTGTTCTCTGCTCTTGCCATTGATACTTAACCCAGAAAGAAAGTCAAGAGTTTCAGAAATGTTGAGGCCTCAGCCTGGACAAGTCTGTTCGTTAGGGCACTCTCAGCCCTTGGCCAGCATGTGAGCAGTGGGTCTGGAAAAGAGCTGGTGGGAGAAAAAGAAATTCAGCAAGAAGTTGTCTTAATTGAATTTGAGAGAGCACGAATCACATTCCTGTTTACTAAGACCCAGGTATAAATATAAGTCCAAATTCAAGTTGGAAAGGCATTAAGAGAGGAGGGCAGAGATCAAAGAAGTTGAAGTCTGTGTCTCTACCTCATGACAGAACTAAAACTGTAAGTCACTGAGGATATCCTTTGTGCTCTGCAGCAAAAAGTTAAGTTTTTAGGTTTTTTTTTCCCCCTAGAGAATAAATAAGCAATGCGCAAAGAATTCAAAAGAGCATTTAAACTGTTCACTGCACATATTTTTGTAAAACTAAGTCAAAAAAGTGTTTGTAAGAAGAGCTAAAGTTTAGTAAACCACAGGGCCATGTACATTCACTATTTATGTATGGTAAAATAATATATTAATCTAAATGAAATTTTTTTGTTTTCTTTTTTTTGTTTGTTTGCTTTAGTTATTTTACTATAGGGCACCTGAACTTGGCCCAGAGAGAGAGAGCGAGAGAGAGAGAGTACAAGAGTGCCCGAAAGTGAGAAACTGTCACCTGCTGGAGGATAGCTGAACTGCAGTCCCTTTTCCATTCCTCTCCTGGGATTTTGGGCATGCCTGCACATGCACACAGAGTCATTTCTGAGCCACAAAGTCCAGTACTTGAACCACAATGTTGGCCATATGGGATCCACCATATGGGATCCAGCAGCTAAACCTCCCAGGAAGATCATCACATAGTGAGACCCTGCCTTTAAGAAAAAAGTGGAAATATTAGAAGAAAATATTCCTAGATTATAGCCAATAACAGACTGCATGCTGAAAAGATAAAGAACTATTTTTAATTGCCAGAGGGCATGTATACTTGCCAGAGTAAGAGAGCAACTCTAAGAGGGTTGTGGTCCACTGCAGTCCCTTGTCCATATCTCCATCCTGTCAGGATTTGGGACACACATGCATAAGCACCTAGTTTGTTTTTCAAATCACTGAGGCCAGAATTTGAACTGCAGTTGGCCATGAGGAATCTGACTCCCTTAACCTGTGAGCCACAGGGCCAGCTTAAGATAAGGAATTCTTCCAACTTAATAATAAGAAGACAAGGAACACAAAACCAAAATGATCAAATGTTTGAACAGACAATTCCTTAAAGAAGGTAGATATATGGATAACAAATGAGAACATGAAATGATGCTTAACTTTGTTAGTCACTCATAAGCATAAAACCACAATGCACTACTAAGCACCTTTATTGAAATGATGGCTAACATTTTTAAAAATTGAAAAAACCAAGTGCTGACAAGGATTTGGAACAACTGAAACTCTCAGGCATTGCTGGGGGAAAGGCGAAAGGATAAAGTTATTTCAAAAACAATTTTGTAGTTTATAATAAAGTTAAACATAAAATCAACTATTCCTACTTCTAGATATTTAGCAAAACAAGTGAAGACATAGACTGCCTCCCCTTTCTACTCTACCAAAAGTTAAAACATGTAACTCAGGTTTCTAGTGGCTTTATTTTTGTTCACAAAAACTTGAGAACATCCCAAATTCTCATTAGTTGCTAAGTGGATAAACAGGTATAGTCATAAAATTTATATGTACAACAATAAAAAAAAATATAGAAACACAGATTATCACATGCTTGTGCTAAATGGAAGTAGCCAGCTCAGGAGGCTAGCCACGTTGTTAAAATTACACGATAGTCTGGAAGAGATGAAACTATGGGGACAGAAACAATTGCTGATTGCCAGGTGCATGGGCTATAGGGTGGTAATGTAAATTATTTATATCTTGATTTTGTTGGTTACTGGATTGTAAGCATATGTCCAGGTTCACTAGCTATACGTCTAAAAACAGTGATTTTTTTTGGTTACTGTATATAAATTATATCTCAAAAATAATATTAGCAATAGCACTTTCACTTGAATATTGAATGTACTCATAATAATGAGATTAATGCATATCTTGCATGCTATCTAAGAACAAAGTTTCTTCTTTTAGTTAGCAGTAAATATTAAACTTTATAAATTTCAAAATATTTTGTTACTTATGTGTTTACTGTTAATACAAGTTTTCCAGATAGTCTTTTACTAAGTTATTTGTTACAGATCACTTTCCTCCAACTGGGATAAACTAGCATGATTTTATAACATCTTAACAATATTGAATACAGAAAAAAAAAAAAAAACTAAAAGAGTTTATGGTCTCACCCACCAAGAACCCTAATTCTAAAATTAAAAAATAAAAATAGGAAAGTTAGAGGAAAGAAAGAGAAAAAAGGTGGAAAAGAAATGGAAAGACAAGGACTGATAACAGTACAAAGGAGAGGGAAAAAAATAGGAGCTGGGCCAACCGAAATATTCACAAAAATAATATGTATATGTAAGTGCTTATTATTTACCAGCCTCTGTTAAAAGAAGTAATGGATAATTTCATTTAATACAATAATATAATGTAGTTTGTACTGTTATTTCCATGTCACAGAAGGGAAAACTGAGGTTTTAGGCAGGATATATAACTTGGGCAACCTCATATAGCTAATAAATCAGGCAAAAGCATTTGTAATTCAGGTGCAACAGCTGTTAAAGCCTGTATTTAATTCCCTGCATGGGGCATTATGCTAAAATACTATGCTACTTCAATGAATTATCTCAACTGTTTGATTTCAATTACCTCAGGGAATTGCATCTCAATACAAGACATAGTTGTATTAATTTATTAATATATACCATAAGGGTAATAAAAAATTGAATGCAGGGTATGAAACTGTTAACTCCATGATTTGGTCTAGAACTAGTGTAGCTTAATAGTCATTTTCCAAAGTATCCTCTCCTTGGGGAGAAACTTCTGACACAGCAATTTTGTCTGACCTGCCAAACAAAATTGATATTCTCAATTGATTGTCTAAACAAAATTGTCTTGTTTGAGTAACAAAAGCCATAAAGTCATGTTGTTTATCTCATTACATGTAATTTTGGGGAGAAAGTAAATGTAAATGGTTTGTTAAAATACCTTAATACTGGGACCAGCAGATGATGTAATGAAACCCCACATGGCCAATGGTGGTTTGAGTCTTGGACCCATTGGATTGAAATTCATGCTAGGCATGTGTGCATGCATGTCTACCCCAAATCCCAAGAAGAGAATGGAGGAGAAAGGATTGCAGTGTGACCATCCTCCCTGGGGGGTAATTTCTCACATTCTCTCTCTCTCTCTCTCTCTCTCTCTCTCATTCCGGCGAGCGCACACATCCCCTATAGAAAAAATCTTTCTCTAAAAAAAAAATAAATAAATGGCTATATCATTTCAAGGTAGGTGGTACTTTATGAGATGAATTATAAAATAAAGAAAAACATAAAAGAGAATTATTTGGGATTATGCAATCTTGTTATGACATAGGAATATTAATCAATATTGTAGTCTAAACCGTAAGGAACACTTGATGACACTAGTGTGATAAATTAGGTCTTGTTTATTTTTATCAGCTAAATATTGGTGATGTCACTGGCCCCTTTGGAAGAATCTATATGCCATAGCACTGTCACATTAGGGATATCCCAGTTCCTAAGGCAGACCTCAGTAGTATAAGATCACTTCAGTAGTAGGTATCCTGATTTTAATTTATGGGTTTTTCGAACTGAAAAGTATATATTGAACTTGGCCTTGGGAATCATTTCATTTTGATTCCTTGCAAAAGGTATCTGCTGAGGATCATTTTTCTCCAATGACCCGAGAATTAAGTCTGTATTTTGTAGGGCTACTTTTCTGCAGCTGCCACACACTGGGTAGGGATCAATAGGGGTTAATGATCTTTGGTGTGAATAGCTCTACTCAGCTATCCATTAGCCCCCCCAAAATGTCCAAATCTGAAGATATTATTGATTCATTGAAAACCTCTTCCAACCTAACAAACAACATATGTTCAAAAATAGCTCAAGGTATATGTATTGTTTCTCAAAGCTGTCTTAACTGTATTCGTGCAAACTGAATATAGGGCAAGGAGAAGACCTGACTTTGGGCCTTTCCCTGGGTAAGATTCTTATTTCCTGAAATAAATCTAAGATATGTAAAAATATGATCATCTGTTTGTTCATTATCTTGTTCAAAGTCTGTTACAGGATCTTTTGTGACCATTAAAACATGTTACCACAAATTTTAATTCTAGAATGTGGAAAACAGAGCATCCATTTAATAAGTTATATATTAACCTGAACTAACTCCCTGTAATAGGGGAGAAAATATTTGAAAGAAAATGAGAACTGTGATTTCAAATCGTCCTGATAGGAGGGTGCAATTTTTATTTAATGCTTCCTATTTTTGTTGTATCACTGTACTGACTTAAATAGAAAATCTTTAAGATTTGGTAGTGAGTTGTTTATTTGATAATAAGCAGTATATAGAGAACTATTAAAGCTTCAAGTTATGACAAAATAAATGGTAACACTAACAGTGACAAAATTACAACATCCTCCCTTGTGATAATTTAATATACTTGATGATACCTTATTTTTTAAACTTATTTTCTTATTTTTTTAGTCAGGGTGTGCATACATGAGAGCAAGCCAAAGAAACAGATACTCTCTATAGGGTCTTTACATGCAGTCGACTCACAGCTTTAGCCACTCAGATCAAGGGTGCACCTCACCTGGTGTGTTCAGGGAGGTCACTGGATGCAAACCTGGAACCTTGCCATACATCAGACTTGTAGAATGTTAAGTTACCGCCATGCCACCCTCAGCCCTGCTACTTGATGTTCTGTAAGTGTGCAAGTCACATAAGAATGTTTTCATTGTGAAAGATTAATAACATACAGAAATATATTATGGAAAGACTCCTCCAATCCTGTCACTTTCCCATTTCCATCTATAAAATTAAGCCTTATTAATATTTTGGGATACAGTTTTCTAATCTCTATTTCTGTATATTTACACATATAACTATATTAATTGTGTTTATTTTAAACAAGTAAAAATATCTTACAAACATTTTTCTATGGGTTGCTTTTTTCCATTTCCTGTATTTTGGAAGTTTAATCAGCCTATATAATTTTTTTAATCAGTATTTACTAGGATGAAACATAATTTATTTACTAACTTATTATTGATACATGTTTAGGTTGTTTCAGTTATTTTAATAGTAAATATAATATTGCAATGGACATCTTGTACATGTTTGTTTATATTTAACTCATACACGGACACATGTTTTGTGTGAATATAATTTCTGAGTCATAAGAATCTAATTGCTAATCACTAATTATTGCCAAATTAATCTCTTAGAGACTTTCCCAATTTATACTTGTATTTTGCATCCTATCGAGTTTGGATTGCTTGGGTATAAAATTCTAGATTCACAATGAGATGTTTTAGGCCATTTCTTCCGTTAATTGATGTCAAAGATGAGAAGTCTGATGTCAATATGATTTTCATTCTAATAAAAGTCTTTTTTTTTGGAGAGGTTTTTGCTATAGGGTGTGTGCGCTTGCCAGAAACAAAGAGAGAGACAGAGAGATAGAAAGCAAGAAATCACCCCCCAGGTGGGATGGCCACGTCACAATCCCTTCTCCTTTATTATCCCCTTGGGATCTTGGGCATGCATGCACACACGCCCAGTGTGAGTTTAAGCCACTGGGTCCAGGACTTGAACCGCGGTCAACTACATGGGAGTCCAGCGACATAGCCATTATACTAACTGATGATCCCAATATAGGTCATTTTTATTTCATGCTCTCTGGAAGATTTTTATGTTTTCAGCAGAAATTTCAAAATTGTTTTACTTTTTAAAACCTATTCTCTTAATCCTTTTATGTGTTCTAAAATTTTACCAAGATAAATGAATAGGAGCCTTTCTTTGTTCATGTTTATTAGCACTTGATAAATGTGTAAGTCTCAAGTATATCCTCAGTTTAGAGAATTTTAATTTATCATATATATTTTGTCTCTTCTACCTGGAAATTTAATTGAATGGACGTGAGAAATTTTGAATTTCCTCCATGTTTCTTAGACTTTTGTTAAAACTTGACATCTCTTTGACCTTTTTGCATTGCTTCCTAGGAATAATTCTCAGCTCAGTTTTCTAGTTTACTAATTTGAGTATAGCTGTGTCTAGTTCACTACTATGTATGCTTTATTTGAAAGTTTTACATTCATTTTTCAATATCTCCAGGTTCTTTTTTTAAGAGTTATCTATTTAATTTTATTCATTGTTATTATCATGGTCTTAAAATTTGCTGCATGGGATTTGTGCTCACCAGGGAGAGACAGAGAGAGAGAGGGAGAAGGAAAGTGAGAAAGCAAGCCACTAGGGGCTCGTACTTCATTCTGCCATATGGAAGTCTACCCTATATTTATCTCCAGGTTCTCTTCCTTTTCCTTTTTATTTTTATTTTTTTGGTTTTTGTCATAGGGCACTGAGCAAGACAGAGACAGAAAGAATGAAAGTGAGAAATCACCCCTGGGAGTGGGGGATGACCATATCAGAATCCCTATTTCTCTATTCTCCTTTCAGGATTTTGGGCACACAGCATATATGCCTGGCATGATTTTCAAGCTGCAGGGTCTGGGACTCAAACTATGGTTGGCTGTGTGGGAGTTCAGTACCTTCACCACCACATTACCTGCTGGCCCTCGTTTTCCTTTTCAATGACAGAAAGCCTTCTTTGATGTCTTAAAATATATTTTTATCTTGATATTTTTTTCTCCAATATGAATTTTTGTTTTAATTAGTACTTCTCTTTTATAGGTGTGATATTGTTCAAGTATGTGGTAATTATCATTTATTTATTTATTTATTTATTTATTTATTTGCTTAATCTTGATTTAAGAATGCCTCTCATGGATATTGGTGCTATTGACTCTCAGACTATTTACTGAATATTTGGAAAAAATGCTGTGTTCTAGTGTTTAAGTAATGGGGTTCTTTTTTTTTTTTTTTGAGAGATTTTTGCTATATGGCGTGTGTTCTCACCAGACAGACAGAGACAGAGAGACAGAAAGCGAGAAATCACCCCCCCAGGGGGGGATGGCCACGCCGCAATCCCTTCTCCTCCATTCTCCTCTCGGGATCTTGGGCACGCACACACACGCGCCCGGCGTGAGTTTAAGCCACCAGGTCCGAGACTCGAACTGCGGTCGGCTACGTGGAAGTCCAGCGACATAGCCATTATGCTAACTGCTGGTCCCAGTAATTGGGTTCTTGAGCCAGACTAGCCAAACCTTCAACTCAGCTAAGTTGATAACTATAATTTTGGCAGAGTTACTTAACTTCTTTGTGTCTCAGTTTTGTTTATTTATAATATGGAGTTAATAACATCTACTTCATGGAGTTAAGGATTTAATGAGAGGATATATAAAATTACTTAGAATAGTACCTAAAATAAGCTAACCACATTAAGTGTTGTTGACAGTAATAATGATGTTGATGACAGGGGAGATGTTAATGGTGGATAGCGGTGATTTTAAGGAGGAAGGGGAGGAGTTGCAGGAGCGGATATGGCAGTAATTTATCTTCAAGGCATGTTGTCGTTGGCTGTATGTTCACATCCTCAACAACTGCGGTAGCTGCTCCTGCTTGGGAGTAGATGCTATTGCTGCACCGTGTTGCTCAGCACACAGCACAGAGCAGAGGGCTGACTGGCCCGTTGCTCTGAATGCACTTTCTGTAGCAGCTTTCTTCACTCCCATTTCTATAAAACGTTGGTCCCATGCATATTTCAGTCTGTGTTAAGCTCTGGATTTACTTCACATATTTTATTTCCTATATGTTTTATGGAATTAAGGTAGTCTTCAAACTCTGCTGTAGCTCTCTATCCCTTTTGTTTTCTAGTTTTCTTCTCCATCATTTACAGGTATATTTTCTGTCATTTCCTGGGATTTGGAGTGGATAAGAAAACTGACAGATGTTGAATCTACAATTTTGATCCTATCTACCAGAAGCTTTATGGGAAAACTTATTATATAACTAAATAATTTCTAATTATATCTTTAAATTATTTATGGAGAAAGCAGATTTTTTTTGAGATATAAATATTTGTAACAATACAAGCTAGGTACTCTTTAAGCTATTTGTCTTTTCAAATTATATTTTCCATTCAGCTTTACTTTGTATAACTACGTTTGACTAAAATAAAAGCATAATTTTGGGGCCTTTGTTCATATTAATGATCGAGACCAATATACTTTTGGGGCTGGCAGGTGGCATGGTGGTTAAGGGTGCTGGACTCCCACATGGCCAACCGTGGCTTGCTTTCTCACTTTCTTTCTCCCTCTCTCTCTCCCTCTCTCTTTCCCTTTTTTGCCAAATTTAAATAAATAAATAAATAAATAAAGTTAAAATAATAATTCTTTTAAAAATATACACTTTTCACTTTTAACAGGTTTTTTCAAAGAATTACTTATTAATTTTATGTATTATTATTATTTAATTTGCTATAGGGCAATGTGCTTACTGTAGAGAGAGGGAGAGAAAGAAAGAAAGTGAGAAAGCAAGTTGCCATGTCCAAGACTTGAAACACTGTCAGCCACGTGGGAGTCCAGTGCCTTAACCACCCTACCACCTGTAGACCCCAACACAGACATTTGGATCAGGTTTGGTGAGGAAAAAAAAGTTTATGTTTTAGAAATATTCATCTTTTTCTATCCCAATAGAGCCTTTATTCTATGACTCAGCATTTTTTGAAAATTCAAGAGTGTTTGTCTTTATGTAATTTTCTTCTGGGAATCTAATGCTCTGTACATAACAGATAAATATAATTGCCACATTACATATACTATAGAAATTGACAAATGTTTTCTGTAAAGGGCAGAATATTAAGTAATTTAAGCTTTTCTGGCCATATATGTTCTGTGTTACATATTTCTCTTCTTCTTTAAAATAAACCCTTAAAACTCATTCTTAGCCAGAGGCTTATACCAAAACATGTCTGGGCAGGATAACATAGAGAACAATCTGCCATGGGCATTACATATACTATAGAAATTGACAAATGTTTTCTGTAAAGGGCAGAATATTAAGTAATTTAAGCTTTTCTGGCCATATATGTTCTGTGTTACATATTTCTCTTCTTCTTTAAAATAAACCCTTAAAACTCATTCTTAGCCAGAGGCTTATACCAAAACATGTCTGGGCAGGATAACATAGAGAACAATCTGCCATGGGCCTTTTTTCACTTTTCCAGTGCTTTTTAGCATAAGAGATCCTTTAGGAATCTTACATGTTGTTAGACTAGTCCTAATAAAAGACTCTTTTGATGTGTTGAAGCCCAAGGCAGTGGTTCCATAAGACTTCACTGAAACATGAACAGAAGCCATGATTTTATGTCTGCATATCTGTTAATGGAATTAAAACCACTTCTTAACTTAATGGTGTTCCTACCGAATGTTTTCCAAAGGTGCTAAAAAGGCAACTGTGTCATCATAAAGCTTTCAAATAGTCCTGCCTGTCAGCAACCTGTAAATATAGATGATCTTATTCTATTTTATAATTTAAACGGTTTATTTTTTTAACTCCAGTTTTTAAAATGGTATTCTTGGGACCAGTAGGTGGCATGGTGGTTAAGGCCCTGGACTCCCACATGGCCAACCACAGTTCAAGTCCTAGATCTGGTAACTTGTTTTCTCTCTCCCTTTCCATCTTTCCCTCTTCCTATCCCCTAGTCACTCTGGTGAGCACACATGCCCTGTAGCAAATTAAATAATAATAATAATAATAATAATACAATGAAATAATTATTTTTAAAATGATATTCTGATTTTCTTTATATTTTGTGTTTCTATACTGATCTTAAGACCTATGATTTTGGACATAGTTTCTTTAAAGAAATAGAAACTAAATCTATGCCCCAGTTTTCAGTCAACAAATATTTGTTAATAGGTAGGTAATGTCTACCCACCATACTTTGTAGGGAGTTTTATATAAAAGAAATATATTTGTTGTCTTCAATATACTAGTGAAGGAGGAGAGAGTCACTATAAAATATGTTTTTATGGTTAAGACCCAGCCTAGCAGATTTAGGGCAGGAAATGTATTTTATTACAATGAACAGACTCTTAATCTTATGCTTTTATTTATATTTTCCTCTTTTTTAGTAATGTACAGTTATTTTATACTAAGAAAAAGACAAATGAATGTGGACTTTTTTGGGGAGTTTGTGTCTCTACCAGCAGTTAATAATTTGTTAACTGGTCTCTGAATAGGTCCTTAGAACATGAGGGAACAGGAATACCAATGATTTCTTGTCAAGAAAGATCAAGACAAATACCACTGGATGTGGATTAAACCTAAGCACTGTTGTATGTGCATGTGTGTGTGTGTGTGTGTGTGTGTGCGTGCGGGTGTACGCTCTGACCAGAGAGGGACAAAGGCAGAGAGAGAGGGAGAGAAAACACCCATCCATAGGTAATGGTCACTGTGCAATCCCTTCTCCTCCATCTCTTCCTTCTTCTGGGACTTTAGGCACCCACACACACACACACACACAAGCTGTATATTTCCTAGGCTGGGTTCTTGGTCCAGAATGAAATCTCACAGTTAGCCTTGTAGGAGGATCCTTCTGCCTTAGCCACCAGGTCAGGGAGATTGCATGTACTTAAATGCTTTTTATCAAGCACTATAGAAAATGTTTCATGTGGCCTTAGGAATAGAATTCTGGTGTTTCTTTCACTTTTTTTGTATGTATGTGTTGTTTTTGTGTGTGTGTCAAAATCTTCCATTTTATTTCATTACATTTAATCACAATTTCTTTGAGGCAGTAGAGGGAGAGAAGAGGAAGAGAGTCTAAACACTAAGACGGGGGCTTCGGCAGCCCACCAGATCAGGCTCTTCCTGAACTCCTTGTTGGTGGAGTAGGAACTTGGCCCTCCCACAGCTGTCTCGCAAACAAAGGACAGATTCCACTGGATTGAAACCCTGAGTTTGTTCTGGGAGCTGGACTGAGGGAGTGGGTGAGATGCCTCTAGGCCACATGTGACCCACCATCCATTCAGAAGTCTGTGGGTGCACAGGATACTGTGCAGTCAGGAAAAGTCACTTGTGGGACCGGCAGTTAGCATAATGGCTATGTCGCTGGACTCCCATGTAACCAACCGCAGTTTGAGTCCCGGACCCGGTGGCTTAAACTCAAGCCCAAGGTCCTGAGAGAAGAATGGAGGAGAAGGGATTGCAGCGTGGCCATTCCCCCTGGGGTTGATTTCTCATTTTCTGTCTCTCTATCTCTCTCTGTCTTTCTGGCAAGTGCACACGCCTTATAGCAAAACCCTTGTCACTTGTAACAGACCTGGCAGATATGGATGCTGGGCCTATCTCGATGGTTCTACTGGCCCCAGCACTGCTGTTCCTCTCTCCTCAGCCCCGCATTGCCCGTTGGTTGTACTTAGGCTCTACTACAAAATGTAGTATTTGAGCTTTTATCTGTGGAAGCATCTCATAGTGGCCCATCCCCAAAAGAAATAAATTGCTTTTCCTATCTAGGGAATAGTGATGAGAATTCACCAAACCACTGAGTAGCTTCCATCCTTCTATCTGGAGAGATAAACTTAGAGAAATATATTTAAGAGCATTTGATTAAAATAAATGACAAAAAGAAGCCCAAATTATCTATATGGCATCTAGACAAATAAACAATAAATGTTCTAGTATTTGGAAATCTGTGGACTTTTTTTTAAGAGGTTTTTTTCCTTAGGATATGTGAGTTCACCAGAGATAGAGAGACAGAGACAGTGAGAGGGAAAGTAAGAAGTCATCCACCAGGGGGTATGGCCACTCTGCAATTCCTTCTCATCCTTTCTCCTCTGAGGATCTTGGGCACACATACATGTGCCCAGCATTATTTTCAAGCCACCAGATCCAGGGTTCGAACCATGGGTCCAGGACTTGAAATGTGGTCGACTACCTGGGAGTTCAGCATAATAACCATTACACTAACTGCAGATCCCGATGCTGCTTCTAATGTAACTAATTTAGAGTGTACTTGTACTAGGAAAGATGGTTTAGTAATTCAGTAAATGGATAAGTAAATATATAAAACTCTAACCAACAGATCTTTATTTTTAATTTTTTTGGAGAGGTTTTTGCTATAGGGCACGTGTGCTCGCCATGAAGAGAGAGACAGAAAGACAGAAAGCAAGAAATCACCCCCCCACCACCACCCCAAGGGGGATGGCAATGCTGCAGTCCCTTCTACTCCATTCTCCAATTGGGATCTTGGGCACTCACGCATACACGCCCGGCATGAGTTTAAGTCACCGGTTCCAGGACGACTACATGGGAGTTCAACGACATAGCCATTACACTAACTGCTGGTCCCAAAAGATCTTTAATTTTAAAACAATGAGTAATGAAATCAGTAAATTGGGAAAGGGCAAAAGAGATTCATGACTCTCAGGCACCTTTAGGAAAGTATTATATAAATAATATGTAAAAGATAAATTTTTTAGGTGGAATGGGAAAGCAAGAATATTTTGAGTTTCTTTTATTTTGTTAAGTTTATGGTTTAATATATAATAGTATGCCCATATAAAAATGATCAAATAGATACAAAAATATTGAGACATACCATTTTTTATAAACATTTCTATTTTCAACATCTTTCTAGCCAAAAACAAGCTTTATTATAAGGTTAAGTGCGAACAGAAAACATGAGATGCTGTGTCAAATTATCATTTATTGATTTATTTGGGTTAAGAACACTCCTAGTTGTTCCTGAAGGATATTTAGGTGAACTCCTATGTGTTAATATTAAAAAATATATTGGGAACCAGCAGTTAGCGTAATGGTTATGTCGCTGGACTCCCACATAGTCGACCACGGTTTGCGTCCCGGACCTGGTGGCTTAAAACTCACGCTGGGCGCATGTGCATACGTGCCCAAGATCCCGAGAGGAGAATGGAGGAGAAGGGATTGCGGCGTGACCATCCCCCCTGGGGGGGTGATTTCTCGCTTTCTGTCTCTATGTTTCTCTCTGTCTGGTGAGAACATGCGCCCTATAGCGAAAACCTCTCCAAAAAAAAAAAAAATTAAAAAATATAAAGGGCCTTTTGTGATAGCAGGTTAGATCCACCCTTTTAGATGGCCTAGGTTCAGAGCAGATATTCTGTGAACATTCTGCTGTGAAGGTAAAATGAACTATTGATGAAGTATACAAACAGAAAACATGTGCGATGCATGACTTGATTTTCTAAGACAAACTTTTTTTAATACAACTAAGAGTAACAGAGCTGCCAGAGATAATTTATTCCTGAAAACAAATAGACTTGATTTGTTCTTCAAAAATATTTTTTCTAACTGAATCACTAGAGAGTAATTGTTTATGACTATTTGTTATTAGCTAAACATTGTAAATATCTGAAATAAGTTGGAAGTTGGCAGGCTAAATTATAAGATGTATCATATACTTTTTCCTCATAGCTTTTTACTTATTTGATATTTGTTATTTAAAGATATCTATAGTTGACTCCTCCACCCAGAATAAAATAGAGTTGACTCTATAAATCACCAAGATGAATGAAAAAAGATCAAATTTTCTTTTAGATTTCAGAATTATTAGTCCATATCAATTATTTTAAATGTTTTTTCCTTTATTAAAAAAAGACTTGGGGGAACCAGCAGTTAGCGTAATGGCTATGTCGCTGGACTCCCACGTAGTCGACCGCGGTTCACGTCCCGGACCCGGTGGCTTAAAACTCACGCCGGGCGCGTGTGCGTACGTGCCCAAGATCCCGAGAGGAGAATGGAGGAGAAGGGATTGCGGCGTGACCATCCCCCCTGGGGGGTGATTTCTCGCTTTCAGGCACCTTTAGGAAAGTATTATATAAATAATATGTAAAAGATAAATTTTTTAGGTGGAATGGGAAAGCAAGAATATTTTGAGTTTCTTTTATTTTGTTAAGTTTATGGTTTAATATATAATAGTATGCCCATATAAAAATGATCAAATAGATACAAAAATATTGAGACATACCATTTTTTATAAACATTTCTATTTTCAACATCTTTCTAGCCAAAAACAAGCTTTATTATAAGGTTAAGTGCGAACAGAAAACATGAGATGCTGTGTCAAATTATCATTTATTGATTTATTTGGGTTAAGAACACTCCTAGTTGTTCCTGAAGGATATTTAGGTGATCTCCTATGTGTTAATATTAAAAAATATATTGGGAACCAGCAGTTAGCGTAATGGTTATGTCGCTGGACTCCCACATAGTCGACCACGGTTTGCGTCCCGGACCTGGTGGCTTAAAAATCACGCTGGGCGCATGTGCATACGTGCCCAAGATCCCGAGAGGAGAATGGAGGAGAAGGGATTGCGGCGTGACCATCCCCCCTGGGGGGGTGATTTCTCGCTTTCTGTCTCTATGTTTCTCTCTGTCTGGTGAGAACATGCGCCCTATAGCGAAAACCTCTCCAAAAAAAAAAAAAATTAAAAAATATAAAGGGCCTTTTGTGATAGCAGGTTAGATCCACCCTTTTAGATGGCCTAGGTTCAGAGCAGATATTCTGTGAACATTCTGCTGTGAAGGTAAAATGAACTATTGATGAAGTATACAAACAGAAAACATGTGCGATGCATGACTTGATTTTCTAAGACAAACTTTTTTTAATACAACTAAGAGTAACAGAGCTGCCAGAGATAATTTATTCCTGAAAACAAATAGACTTGATTTGTTCTTCAAAAATATTTTTTCTAACTGAATCACTAGAGAGTAATTGTTTATGACTATTTGTTATTAGCTAAACATTGTAAATATCTGAAATAAGTTGGAAGTTGGCAGGCTAAATTATAAGATGTATCATATACTTTTTCCTCATAGCTTTTTACTTATTTGATATTTGTTATTTAAAGATATCTATAGTTGACTCCTCCACCCAGAATAAAATAGAGTTGACTCTATAAATCACCAAGATGAATGAAAAAAGATCAAATTTTCTTTTAGATTTCAGAATTATTAGTCCATATCAATTATTTTAAATGTTTTTTCCTTTATTAAAAAAAGACTTGGGGGAACCAGCAGTTAGCGTAATGGCTATGTCGCTGGACTCCCACGTAGTCGACCGCGGTTCACGTCCCGGACCCGGTGGCTTAAAACTCACGCCGGGCGCGTGTGCGTACGTGCCCAAGATCCCGAGAGGAGAATGGAGGAGAAGGGATTGCGGCGTGACCATCCCCCCTGGGGGGTGATTTCTCGCTTTCTGTCTCTATGTCTCTCTCTGTCTGTCTGGCGAGCGCACGCGCCCTATAGCGAAAAAA